>NW_027113325.1:97087-112461 GCF_000696795.3 Halyomorpha halys | reverse complement strand
TTTTTTTTTTTTATTATTTTGATCTAACAGTAAGATTTAGACTAGAAATTTAAAAGAATTTATTACAACATGAATTTTTAATATTACATCTCTAAGACGAAGAAGCTTTAGAGAATTTTTTAAATTTTTAAATACGCATTATTTAATACATTTTAATTAATTTGTTACTTTTTATACCATTATAATCCGTTCCATTATTCTTTTACGATGGACTTGTTTTTAACTAAATATATGAATTTTTTTTAATATACGTTTATGTCTTTTATCAACTATAATATTGTCATAATCCTTGTAAGTATGATCCATGGTGAAATTAGTATTTTCTTCATTAATACTTTTCTCTTCTACCATATCTAATGAAATATTTAACAAAGGTTGGCCGATATAAACTGAATAGACAATATTAGGTTGAATCATGATGTATTTAAAAAAACCGTATGTTCTTAACTATAGATATGTAGTTATATCAATCAATTCTAGGAGCAGAGGGGTCTATGAAAGTACTATAACTCAGAACAATGGTAGAAACATGCCTAATAATTATACATTCAAATTCTGATCTAAATTACCCTCAATAAATATTTCCTATAATTGGAGAAGTTTGTCGGGAGGTGCGGTAAGCAAAGAACAACATAAATAAACAAAACCATATTTATTTTATGCCGACGATTCGACCTGAGTTTCAGGTCTTCATCAGGGCTATAGAACAAAAGAGATAACAGCAACATTTAGAGTTGTTGTTTGCCGAAACGTCGGCATAAAATAAATAAATATGGTCTTGTTTATTTATGTTGTTCTTTGCTGACCGCACCCCCCGACAATCTTCTCCAATCATTAATTTACGGTCAACTATCTACACCTCATTTCCTATAATATATTTTGAAAAACAAATATTTAGGAGGGCGACTATTATTCATTTTAACACTTTTTCCCGTCCTCACTAAAATTAGTACAAGAGCCCGATCCATTAAATCCAGCTCATGTAATATTCATCTAGGAATAATTTTAAAAAATCGTTTCTATAATCCTTATCTCGTAAAAGCATTTCTAGCGGCCTTAAAACTTTTATTAATTACCTAATGAATGTTATTAATCAACTATTTAGGCCTCTATTTTTTTAATAATTCCCTAAACCATACATCGTACCGAAAAAATCATAAATGGAATTGAAGAACATAATGGTTGCACTGGGGTCCTATCCTCTTTATCCTCTTCATTCCTGACACTCCCATCCATCCCGACACGTTCCTGGCAACATGTTTCGATGTTACAGCTTTCCTATCCTACCGTCCTGATCTTGTAACAGCTCCATCTAATCTCCAAACACATATCACCCGGATTGAGCAATGGTGGATAAATGCTAATGAATCAAAATGTACCCATGTAACTTTTACCCTTTACTGCAGCTTCTGCCCACCTGTTCTTTTTAATAACATTCATTTGCCCATATCTGATACAGTGCAATATCTTGGATTAATCTCAGACAAAAGACTCACCTGAAACCAACATACTAGACTTAAAAGATAAGAACTCTACAGACGATTCAGCCAACTATACCGACTGCCTAGTCTCAAGATCTCTCATCTAACAATAGAAAACAGACTTCTAATTTATAAGACTGCACCCAGACCTATCTGGACCGCCGAACTTGCACATTGGGGAACAGCTTAACTATTAAATCAAGTGTATACAATCCTTACAATCCAAAATCCTTAGAACCTTAGCCAATGCACCCTATTACGTATTACGTTTACACCATGACCTTCATATCCCTTGTGTTCTTGACCTCATACCCACTAAATTCTGAAAATTCCACGTAAATCATTCTAATCATCATCCTCCTTTGGTTCCTCACTCCTTATCCAGTTACAACTATTCCTACAATCCACCTCAAAGTTTGTAACGACAGTGGCCAAGAAACTTAAGTAACACGTGGGGGGGTAGAGTGGGTTTGGGGATAGTGAAAATGTTGTATATAAGAGCGTAAACATGACTAGTGATTATATTTTATTTTATGTCTTTATTTTTATAATAATAATAATAGTTTTTTCTCTCCATGTACATGGTTTGATTATGTTCCTTTTTTTTTTAATATTTCTGTATATATATTTAGTGAAAGATTTTATTTTTGTTTTCATTTATTTACTTTGTTTATTTTAGTATGAATGTCATCAGCTTATCTATTTCCCAACAACATTGTGGCATATTTAACTTCAGTAAATAAAATTAAAAAAAAATTCGTTGTTGTCAATTGGATTCAAAGGCTAACAACTACTGATGATAATGGCTTCCTGTGTAACTAAAACACAGAAGAGGCCTAATTTGTTTCTTAACTAAACTAATTTACTAATTAGGAAGTTGTGTAGAACTGCAAAAAAAAAAAGTCTCCATGTCAAGTGTGGTAGAAACTAATTTTCAGATGAATGTTTTATGGTCTGGACCACATGTATTCGGCTCCTGCATTTTTGTAAATTTTTATCGTTCGTCCGTTGTTTGAGCAAAAAGGAACCAACCTTTAATTTTGTAAAGGAAGTAAGCATACATTTTTTTTTTATATATTAGGCGATAAGAATTCAATAGTTTTCTTTTTTTTATTTCATCTTCAGGAATTTGATTATGTTTTGGCAACTGAGAACATGGCAGCCTTTCCGAACAAGCTGCTCTGAATAAAGCCTCCCGTGGGAAAGGCGGTCTCTTATTTACTATCTCCGTTGATTTATATCCTTTCCCAGCACATTTTAGTATTATTATTGCCGCCCCCACGGGTTAGCTATCATTTTATAGCCCATAAAACTGATAACAACTAGTAATGTAATCTTATATAACTCCGTACATTTCAGGGTTAATGCATTTAATCGGAGGAATAAAATGTTGTAAGGAGCTGGAAAAAGATAGCCGTGGTATATTAAAAGGCTTTATCACTTGTTTTATTAAAAGTTATGCTGAATTGGAAAGAGCGAAATTATTTTTCATTACTCGACTGTCGGAGTTATACCTTCATATTTTTAATTTACTCTCCACTCATATTCATACCTATGTAAATTAATATAATACAAATTCAATGTTATCTCTGTGTATATGATAAGCTTAAAACTAGTGAACCAATTTAATCTACGTTCTGTGCAATTGACTTCTCTCATTCTCTCTCTCACTTTCTTTTTTTTTTTTATTATTAAACTGTATTGATTGAGATATTTAACAATTATTCAGATTTATGAGAAATGAGTAATCGGGATGGATAAAGACTTAATGATATTATGATATTCAACAATAGAGGTAAATTAAGTAAATAGATAAATGAAAAAAAAAAATTGTAAAATTAAAAGATAATATTAATAATTACAAAATTTATTTACATTAAAAAAAACAAAGTTACACATACATGTATTCAATATATACGCCCTACCTTTAAAATTACAAAATAAACAGTCCCCTATTTATGGAGATAAAAGCAGGATTATAATAACCAGTGAAGGTTGAATCAGTGCATCTTAGCAAAGGAAATATAGCAGGTTTAAGAGATATGTTGTAAATACTTGATAACAATTCTTTCTATAAAAATTGGCTATTGAACTCTTTCTTAGGTTTATAGAAGACCTTTCTATCAATTTTCTTCGAAATCTGCTGTACTTTGTTAAACAATGGTGACTTTTTTTAATAAAGGTTGGATACTAACAAAAGATACGCTTGTGGAAATTTGTTCATAATCGTTGTTTGAATCTAATTACCTTACTTTTATTAGGCAATACTTTTTCTATGGAATCGTTTACAGGTTTATAACTTTTTTTTAACCTTTAACTGGCCGTTTCCCTTATGCGGAGGAGAAAGAAATTACCCCATAGGTAACTTACGTATACTAAGCATAGTGAGAAGGGCGAGGTTTGTTCCATAGGACCACCACGAAATAAAAGTCAACCTAATCAGGCCAGAATAGGACAGCCCCCATAGCAAAATCGAGGTTGCTAAAGTGATATCTCAACTTGTTCATCCGAAAAGACTCTTCCAGATTTATAACACAGCTTTTTACCATTTTTCGTTTAAATTAGCCGTGATTTGCTGATGAATTGGCCACGTCTTCTACAAATATTAGCAAATAAACACCTAAGGAATCGTTAGTGAGTGTTCCAAGATACGCTTAATTTACCTAATTCGCGAATGATGCATCATCGGATCTCTGAAAGGCACCATAATTTGGTATTTTTGGGTTTAAATATGTGTAAAAATGTCGTATATATCATGGTTTGTTATTAACAACTATTAATACTAATTTTAAAAATTAACCTCATAATATGCAAATAAAAATGCATATTTCCCGGTTAATGATGAGAAAACAGCAATTGCATTCCCGATAGACATGAACTTTTACCAGGTATGCTCAAACGGTCACTATAAGAATCTTTATTTAGGTAAAAAAAAAAATTTGAGATGCAACAAAGGAATAACAAGCATCGGAATAAGGACTGAAACATGGTTCGCTGATTCCCAAGTTAGTTTAGAAACTGCAATACACTTTATTTATCCATGGTGTGAGCTATTAACAAGTGTCTACCAACGAAACGATCCCCTCACGTTCCATTAATTCCATTGCATAGCCTTAGGTTATAGCTAAACTATCCCACCTTAGCTGGACTCATATCAACATCTTATAATGTCACAAGACAATCAAAGGGAGAAGTATATATAATACATTTCATGTCTTCTTTTTTTGTTATAACATACGAATATATACATATTGTGTAGATGTCGATCATGGATTGATTGGTATGCTGTGTAATGTGGCAACCTAATGCAATTGGGCAGCATGACTGAATAAATCATTTCTTTCTGTATGAAGTAATAATTTTATTTTAATGAAGGGTACGAAAATAAATAACAAGTGTAAATTATTTTTTAAAACAGTTATAAATGTCTCAACACACAACGGTTGATCAGAATAATTACCTTCATGAAGTGTGTAAATAGCAAATTGAAAAAAAAAAATTAAACTTGTATGGGAGTAACAGTAAATTTTTGGCGAAAAATGCTTTTTAATGTATACATTGTAAAGTTGCTTTTGAAGTTAATATCAATAGTTGTCAATACCAAAACTATGAACTCATGTTTAAAAATAGACAATATTATTCTAGAGTGGCGATACAAATGCATGAATAGGCAATGAAACATTTTTTTTTTAATCATCAGTATAGTTAGAGGGGATCGGTGCCTATCTACCTAGTGAGAGGTAATCCTCTATCCTCAAAATACAATTAATAACTGATATACAAAGATGTAGAAGGGGCTATGTACACTTCAAAACATATAGTTCCAACAAATAAAAATTGAACTTTGCTTTCTTAAAATTTATTATTTTTAACATAGCCCCTTCATTCATTCACTAACCGCTTCAATGAACAAATACCAAACTTTTTTCGGTATGTAATTAATGACAGCTATATATGAAAAAATTAAACAAATAAGGAGACAAAAAATATTGTTTGTATATTCCACACCCTGATGTCTCTTAGATAAATATGCTACCGTCTGATATTAAGTCTATGTTTTGTGCATTTCTCCTAATGCACATTTATTTTAAACAATGGTGTGCATGTTATGTACTTGACCACCTCTTCGGATTCTTTCTTATATTGCACTCTAACCCATGCAGACCATTACATCCTAAACATTACGTGTATTAATCATTGTTCCTCGAAATGTTACATTATACATCGTGTATCGGATATAGCAACCCGATACTCGACTAGAACAGCTTCCTTCCTATTTATACGGCATAGTGAATAGAATGAAAACAAAAAAATGGAAGGACTTGGGTGGGAGAAACAATTTGAACGGAGTATTTCCTAAATACAGAGGAAGCGGATTTAAGAGGGTCTGCCGATTGCGAGAGGACCATTAGGCCAAGTCCTCGTAGCATTCAGTCCACCCCCACCCCCGCCCCTTCACAACTGCCAATGTTTCTCGATTGCACTGGACCGATTTAATGTACCGGTTCTCAGGACCAATCACCGCCATAACCCCCACACCAACCCTCCGGTATCGGCACCTATATTAAACACCCGGAGTTGGATCGGAAGTTGGGAGTTGATGGAACAACGATCTGTGTTCCTGATCAGCACTGAATGTGTTAACGCATTTTGGGTCTGTTGAGTTCAAGAGGTGTTGTTGTGAAGGGAGAAATGATAACAACTAAAGACAAAATAATAATTGTAATCAGTCAATAAAATGTTTTTTGAATGTTGTATTGCACCTTCTAGGATCCTCAGTGAAAATAATTACTATAAAAAAAAAAATGAATTTAAAACAATCGACTTATTATCATGAACCTACATCATTATAAATCTTACAAAATTAAAAAAAATAGTTCAAAGGTTTGGGGAAATTGAGAGTATTTGATGATTTGGGAAAATAAAGAGAATAATTTATTGCTAAAATAATCTCCCGCTTCATATTTAATAATTTCACGAGGTTCTTCAGTGGTTGTGAATTTTTTTTTTCTGTAATGTCTTAAAATTGCGATAATTTGGTAGGACACTGTCAGGTATCTTCTTTGAAATATATAACTATACTGAGGCTTTTTTGAAGAAGTTGAATGGGATTACACAATCTTAGAGAATGCTTTAAAAGGATTATTAAGTATTAAATTATTTTCAGCCCTTTGGAATCTTAAATTTGATAAAATGGTCATTTTTTTATATAACCCATTATTTATAGTATTCTAAAGGAGGTTAGATTCATCTGTTAGTTCCTGTTGTTTGTAAGGCTTTTATAATTTTGGAGTAGTTGTTCTGATTTAAATCTAGTGCCTGTGCAGGAGACCAGTGAAGCTCAACTTAACGATTTCTCGTTTATACTGGGGAAACTCTTCAATAATGTCTTATAGTTGCTGTACGGCAATGCTGGTACTTTGGTGCGGATTCCTTTTTCATCAGATAGCCATGGGTAAAGTGGTAATGTCCAAGTTGGGGCCATCTTAACATTACTTTTTATCTCCTAAACAGTTTGGAAGATGAAGCCCATTTTTGACTAAAGATTTCACTATTTTTAGCTTATTTATTTCTTCTTGATCACGTTTTTTCCATCCAGGTTCTCTAAGAGGACATTCCACATCGTCTAGAGAGTGAGCCTTGGTTGCTGCTTTATCAACCACCTCGCTGCCTTGAATACCAATTATACTTGGTACCCATACAAACATATCTATTTTGCTTAAAGTTTTTAGAATGTGCAACAGTTTCTGAAAAATGGTTTTTAAAACTTTGAAGTAATACATATTAAGCATAAAAAGGTATATATAGCTCGGAGTGCATTATAAAGAGGAAAAAAAAATGTTTTTTTAAATTTTATTTATTTATTGCTATTTACAACTGTACATTATAATACATTTAGTAAATCTAATCTAAGTTAAATTGGAGCGTTACAGGCGTTTAGAGAAACTACCCATTGGTAGCACTCTAATGACATTTTACATTAGCTAGTCTCGTGGCCATCTTCCTTCCAGGCACCTCGGAGGATTGTCAGGAATAGAAGAGGACGCAAGGAACCTTTTAACTTAACTAAACTTTAATTCGTAAGATTAATATAGTTTAGTTTCAGTGGCCGAAATTCCGCACTGTAGAGCTTTAAAAATATCAGTACAGCATTAAAACTAGAGTATAAGCTGTTTAGTTTAAATGTGCAATAGGTGTCTTTGTAAAGTATTGCACAAGTTGAGTCTGTTGTTTTAGATCGACAGTTGTATATGAGTAGACAGCTTTGATATTGATTTAAAAAAGAAGCAAATATTTGTTTGATAAGATGGCTTGAAATATATTTTGAGTCATCTTTTCTTGGCAATTTTAGTAAATCCATATTAAATATGGGAGACTTACTGGACAAACAGTCAAATCTACATAAATATAATAAAGCCTATCTGAATATATGGAGTTGAGGCTTTGGGGCTCTAATAACCTTCAAATTTCTCTAGTATCCAATCCTTAGAATCCAAAATCCTTCGTAAAGACCTTAATGTTCCATATTTAATCGATCTACCCCGAACATGATGTCAATGCTTCCATTATAAACTCCCAACCCCACCTGCTTCTAATCTAGCTACCTCTTTTATTCCTTATAATCCTCTGAGAAGCCAAAAATCTGATGGCCTCGAGACCTTCTAATGTAGAAATGTAATTAGAGTGCTACTACCAACCGGTAGATTCTCACATGTTTAACAGTTATAAATTTCTAATGTTTATTATTTTTATTTTATTTAGTGAAATGCTAACACTGCTCATGTTTCTTTGTATTTAATGGCTTAGCTACACATCATCAAAAAATATTAATATTAGCATATAACATTTTTTCTATGTAATAAGATCAAAAAGACTTTGTAATAAAATATGAAATATAAACAAGAAATGAAAAAAAATAATAAGTACAACTACGCAAAAAAATTTCATAGCCTCAAATTTACAATGGCCGCTTCTGTGGTTACTAATTAACTTGCCAGACTAATGACAAGGTTCATATTTCATGAGATACTTGGCCGTTATCCATGGCTTAACTGATTATTTTTTTTGTTTTACGAAGTTTATCATTTTTGTTATGCTAGAGAGAGGATAGACGAATAGAAGTTATCAGATAAAGTCAAATAAAATAATCGACAATGATCATAATGAGAACAAAATCTTTTTGTATCCAGCTAACACTGATATGCCATCAAAATAATTTGATATCTATGCATTTTATTTTTTATTTTTTCAAATAGTAAAACAAAGTTTATGGGAATGAAGGTAGACTTTCTAAAACTATTTATAAATAAATTCCACTCCGTTTTCCAATTTCAGGCGCTTATTAAATATTCCTCAAAGGCTCTTCCAGTTTTAAGCAAATATTTCAAAAGTAACATAGGATAAAAAAGATTCTCCCTGGGGGTCTTAGCGGGGCGTGTCCGGCCGGGAAGGATTCCCTTTTTTTTATGATCTCCTCTTGTAAGACTGTGACGTCATACATCGACCAACCTACTCGCTATAATTGTCTGTTTAAAACGTCAGATAAGTAAGGCTAACACGGAGGGTGGGAGTACGTAATTAATGGATGTCACCATCAGAAAAATGAACCATAAACAATATTTAAAATTTAAAAATAATTGATTAATTAAGCTTAAACCATGACCATTCAGTGACATATTTTAATTTATTATTTATTCAAGAGAACTTAAAAGTACCTCTGAAAGAGATAAGAAACGATAATCGTACAGATTTAAAAAGCATAACTATCTAAGAGAATTCCAAAAATAACAACAGAAATCTTGGAGCTGACAGTACAGTTAAGCTAGCTGTAATAGGGAAAACATTAAAATTTTTTTTTTTCTCAGATTCCAAGAAACTATTTGAAAAAGCTGAACAATTCAGAAGTAAATTGGAGAGGGAAGATGAGGTCAACGTCTAAAGAAAAAAGAAAATACCGATAAATTGGAATAAAAAAAAATAAGAACGTTGAGAGTACAAAGGAAATATTAATAAAAGGTTTACTAAGATTTATAAGGGGCTTAATTAACTGTTTAATATGATTTTGATAATTTTATATTCTTTCATTATGGGGCCCTAATCTCTGCATTATATAAATATATATTTCTTACTTTTAAATTATACGGTCACATCCAAGTTTACGGTTTACTTTACATAAATAACGGACACCACATGCCAATGTTTATTTTAATAACTCGAATTATTATAAATCATTGATAAAAAGTGATGACTTCTATAAGTGTAGTATAAAATTAAAACTTATAAAATAACTTAAAAATTAATAGTAGTTATAAAAAGATTATTATGTACGTTAAGTTACAATATAAAATGATAAATAAATACTCAGATATTAAATTAATTTACCACAAATAATTGTTTGGTGTTTACAATTTAATTTGTTTTTGTTTTTTAAGTAGTTTTATAGATTATTGATAGTCAATAATTTTGTCTAAAAGGACAAAGTTGAAGAAACTTCCGTACTTCCAAGAATAGGTTGAGTGAAAATTTGCATTTTCCAAATTGGTTAGTGTTACGAATTTCTCAGCAAGATTTTAGTAAAATAAAGTCATAGAGAAGTCAAAGAGTCCAGACGTTAGGTATACAATAACACTTTACCATAAGAAACCACTTTATTTCTTATTAAGTAAAAACACAAGTAACTCACTTCAAAACACACTATAACCTTATACCAATGAGGTACATAACACCAGAGATAAAAGAATTAATTATTATGGAGAAGTTAGAATTTAAAAGTATATATAATGTTTGAATTCTACTCTCGTCTGTTACTTACGCAAGGGGGTAAAAGTAAATATCCAAGGAAATCATGAAAACATAGTTTTAATAATCATTAAAAAAGAGAAAAACACATAAAATATTTCTATTGTAGGGATTTTGTGGATGTTTTATATAAATAAATATATTTTTTATCTGAACTTTTAGCGGCCCCCTTCCAGATAAATAATATTTCATTCGTTATATATGATTGTGTTATAAAAATATCACTAGCATTGAACTGGGGGTAAATTAAGCTGAAGATTTCGAGATGTCTAATTTTTTTTTTTTGTGATTTTTAAGGCTTTGTACTCCTGTAGGCTTTGTAAAGCTGCTATAAAATGAGTATGAAGGTTATAAAATTGTATTTGAATTGATTTGGTGTCAGTTTTTTTTACCATCCAGACATTTTTTTTGCTTGCTTTTTTCTCCACAAAAGAAAGAAATAAGATTTTAATGATTTTTTATTTACTTACTATATTTTGATAAATGATAATTTATACGAACGACAATGCTAAACACTTCTCGCTGTCTTTGTTTGGTGTCATTGGAAGAATTAGAGGTCAAGTTTGGTTGATAAAGCGTAAATATGGGGTCTTTATTTTCCAATATTTTATCAATGATGTAATTTCGGTAGATAATATAAAATCTAGCGGGGCTCTAACATGTACTTTAAAAAGATAACCTCGGTAAAAGATAACGGAAAATGACCTCCGTAGAATCATATGTGCGATAATGGAGCAAATGGAGGATAACTAACTGTGAACTGCTTGCAGATACTTATCAGTCGATATCTCAAGATATGAAGATCTCTTGAGAAGGCAAGGAGTTTAAGATGGACGTGACATGGGGGCCAAAGGAATCCATTAGGACGCTTCTACACAATGAATGTCACTACTGTAGGCAAAACACAACGTGGGAGGCCAATAACAGATGAATAGAATGGAACAAAAACATCCGAAAGAGGAGTATGCACCAAACTGGAGGGCAGGCAAACGTGGAGAAGGCTAGTGCGTGCGGCCATAGATCTACAAGGTATGTAGAACCAACCAAAAAAATAAAATCTACACTAAACAAATTGGACTTTAGTCTCTTGTTTGATTGACTGTACAACAGCAAATAGTGCGAAATGTGTTTTACAGAAAATATTAAAAAGTGGAATATTTAAAGCAATGATCTTCATGAAATACATCATATTCCTGTCATACCATTTGTTATGGCTGATATTTCGCGAATTTATGTATATGCGTCTATCGTGACCAATAAACAAGTATCAGGACTAAGGTACTTGTTGACAGAAGTTTCATAGCTCTAGAGGCTTGTAGGAAATTATGGGTGCATTTAGTATTCAAACAAAGTTTCTGAACTTTCTTCGCAGGCGGACTACACCTCGATCCTAATGACGATGAAAATAGGCCACTTTATATTCTAAGCCTCTCGACATCTATGTCTCTGAAATTTGTTAAAACGTACAAAACCGCAGTTACTGCCTCAACTTGCTTCTATTGTTTCAACCTTATTATTAAAACAATCTTTAAAAATATTATTTCTCTCGTTTAATTTAGGAGCTATTTCTGAGCTTGAGTGAAACACAACAGGAAAAACTTACTTTTATTTCTAAGGGCAAGTGGATATTATCGGAAATTAATAAAGCGAGGAATGGGGGGAGTGGAAGGAGTGGTGGGGAGGAGTGGGTGGGGGTAGATACTTGTGTCTACACAAACTGGACAAAGTTAGTTGGAATTATTGGGAAAGTAACTCTTGTTGAACATTCTCTCCATTATGGAATAAACAGTTATTCAAGTACTTACTTTTTTTATTTTTGTTCGTTGATAAAGATTAGGTTATTTGAATAAAAAAAAAGAACAAGTCCTAATTTTTTAGTTTTTTAGTTACTTGAAGTTACGTAAAACAAAAGTGGAAGGGATTGACAGAGATTCTGTTTCACAACGTCAAATCCTGCCGAGCATTTTTTTCTTGTTGTTTCAAGTTTTAAGTCTTCCATCCAAAAAATATCATTCAGTTCATTATTTTTCTCTATCAATGTTAGTATGAATATATAGAGAGTATTTTATTAGCTTTTATAAATAATTGTGGAATACTAAACCTAAAACGAAAGAAACTGCGCGCATGATGAATAATTTAACATCTCATTAATATTGTAATTTTCTTCAATTTCATATATCATTCAAGTGTCAATGTACAAATCTGAAATTATTCAAGAGATTTCCAAGTCAGCACTGCAGTAGTGATGGAAACTACAAACTTCGTCGGTCAAACAACAATCCTCACCGCCTTAAGAACAACGTCTAGATGGCAAGATCTTGATTTTATTCTCTCGACCGACTGTCAATCACCTATCCTTACTATGTTATATGTTACTAGAACACATGATAGTCTTTCCAGTGCTGTTTTGGGATAAAAATCCCTCCTCAGCGACCTGATACTCCAAGGTACTACTACAGTGGACTCCGAGCCGTTGCAGGATTTCATCAAATGAAGTGGCAGATAGCCTTGTAAGGTAAGGAAAAAATTGCCAAAACCAGTCCATTCAAGATGACTCAATAAAAATACTGATAAGGAAAAAAAAATAGCACACTTGGACAAGGTGAAAGGAAAAAGATATAATTGTTATAATAAACCTCAGTCTTAGCTGACCTTCGTAGAAAAGATACAGTAGCCTGTTTCTCCTTGATAACTGACCAGGACTATCTACAGAGTCATCTCTAAAAGATAGGATAGGCTCAGGATCCTACCGTGTACCGTGCGACCATGGGAGAATGGATAGAAATAACCTTCAAACAACTGTTTCAAGGTCGAACAACCAACGACTTCGGCAGAAGAAAAAAATCAAATAAATCTGAAATAAAAATTTTTAATGAAAAACTTACTAACATTGAATTATTTTTTTACTAAATTGACAATTACGGAAGATAGGTGTCATCTGCCTAGTAGGGTATAATCTCAAATAGAATATTTATGGATTTATTCCAGTGAACGTAGTCATGACTATTTTATTGTGATCAAAAATTTAGTCGTCAAGTGGCTAATTTTTTTCCACCTTTAAATGACTGAATTTTCTTAATATTCAATATGAATAATCAATCAGGAGCAAGCTACAATCATTAAAGCACTCTTGGCCTGATTGAGAGGTCCCTTCGTAGTGTAGTGTCATAATTACTCTCTCAACAGTTCAAAGCCCACTAATACAATACTAATTGATTTAATTTGTTTGATGAAAGATAATAATGTATAAAAGAAAATATTCTTTTCTGTAATTTCTAAACGCTGATACTATGAACGTTTCTGCATAGTTTCTTAAAGAATTCAAAACTTTGGAAACTAATTACCAATTTCATTATTTTATGTGCTGTTATCGAAAGATAATAAACATAGGATAACAATTTGTATAAAAAACAAAAAAAATTATTGGACTTGAGTTATCTTTAGAATTAAGTATCATTTTTATTGGAAACTAAAAATATGTTGTTTAGTGTTGTGTTGATGATCACGAATACTAGTAAGTCAAGAAAGATATATTTTTATTTCGTAAAAATTATTTTACAATCTTAAAGATTTTTTTTTACTTAGTAAAATTGTAAATTAAATTTTACTTTATCATTTTTCAGTTTCTTTCATGATCATCTATCGACAGACTTGGATTATCACTGAAACTGTGGAGTATCACAATTTTATCCAAGAACTAGCATTATCATCAAATTATTGAATAGTTACTGCATATTAAATTTATTATTATAATTCAATCATAGAAATATTTTAATTCAAGCAAGATGGTTGCTAAACTTGTAAATCTATTCAAGGATTTTCCTTATTACATCTTTCTAAACAAAATACTATACTTGAATCTAGCTGGAATTTCTGGATTGCTTTTGAAAATGGTCAATTAACCAATAATAAAAAACTTGTTCTTTCACAAAGTTCTAAAAAAAAAAGTTTCAGAAATCTTTTACTTTCATAGCTGCAAATTCTTTTACAATTTCCATAGAGTTTCAGTTTGTTCATAATCTCTAATAATTGTGAGAATGCGTTTATCTAGTACTA
This sequence comes from Halyomorpha halys, assembly GCF_000696795.3. Lineage (NCBI taxonomy): Eukaryota > Metazoa > Arthropoda > Insecta > Hemiptera > Pentatomidae > Halyomorpha > Halyomorpha halys. The sequence goes on along the minus strand of NW_027113325.1, from coordinate 98,125 downwards.
ACTCACATTGAATGTTGACTGGCGAAAAGTAGATGGAGCTATTATGTAACATTTTTGTAAAAATGAGTAATTTAGTTTGGCGTAATATTTTCTTATATATAGCATATTATTTAATTGTTCAAAACCTTACGTTGCATGCGTTTCCAGCAATTGAAAGTTGAGTTTTAGAGCTAAAAAAATCAATAAACACAATTTTTTATCAGATGCATTTGTTTTAAACATAACCTCCTCAACTACACGTCTGTTCAATTATCAATTATGTTTAGGCCGGAAATGTGACAATATAATTAAAAGTAAATTGAATTTCTAATTGTAATCACCAATGATTTGTGGATAGACTTCATATCAGACTCTAATATATCTAACTTAGGGATCATTTGATAAGAAGCCATGAAACTTTTTCATAGAAAGTATAGATAGCTGTGAATTCATATTATCACATTTAAAGATAATCATATTTAAATATTCAATATTTATACATTTCAAATCGGAAATTAAGGCATTAAAACCTAATAAAAATTTCGGATATCAAGGGAATGTAATGTTTATGTCAAATAAACATATCGGAAATTAAGGAAATAAAGACCCCGAAGTGGCTGATGCCTTAAAATAATAATAATAATAAAGATAATCAGAACTGTTAGGAACAATCTTGAGCGAGTTTCTATATACATTCTTAATTTATTTATTAGTAAAATAATTACTCGATTAATTATTTTAAATTGTTTTATTTAATTAATAAATCACCATAAATAATAGATTATTCCACTATCAGTATTAACTTCAAATATAGTAATTTTATTTGAAAATTTTAATTAAAAATAACTTTGCCAGAGAGCATTCGTTTTTAATGATAATCTCTATAGAGACTGAAGACTGGGGTGAGACAGTTGCTCAACTAACCACACTTGGAAGAGCTGTCAAGCTTCACCTCAAACTTTGGGCAATCTGTTTAATAATATTTATAATAAAATTTGATCAATAAAATCGATTAAAGGTGTGTATAAGAAGTGTAGTGTCATAATTTTATTATAAATA
>NW_027113325.1:96163-97030 GCF_000696795.3 Halyomorpha halys | reverse complement strand
TTTTATTAACTCCAGGTTCGGAAAATTTGATCAATAAAATCGATTAAAGGTGTGTATAAGAAAACATGAAGCATTTTCCTTGCCTGTCATTACACATTCAATTTAGATAAACATACCCAAATGTAATTCAGAGAATAGTTTTAATGATTTTAAAATATTATTATTAAAAAAATGCCTTATAATTAATTTTAGTTCCAAAAAATAAATAAAAAAAGAATTAGACAAGTCAATTAATGAAAATTGTCTAGTACAGCAGTTTTGGAAAATTCTACAAACCTTATTTAATGTTGAAGATTGTTTATAATCCATAATATTATAAGTAAACATGTTCATGTTTACTATTAACATACTAACATATTATGTTAGATAAACGAACACAATAAACAGTTTTATAGTGAAACATGGGAACATTATGCATAGAATTCTAATTGTTTTGAAAATTTTGGTTTGTCACATTTTTGCCCCTCCAAAAATTAGATTAAAATCTGTACTGCAACCTCCATTGAAGGGTTAAGGGTGCAGTACTTTATAAAGAAGTATTGTTATTGGACCAATGGTTGTGATAGGAGGTGATTTGGTTAGAATTGGTACTGTCGGGGTTGTCTGGGGAGACGGGAAATTACACTGGTTGCCGAGATGAAGCGGACGGACTACAGCCGGGAAGAGACGGGAAATTACACTGGTTGCCGAGATGAAGCGGACGGACCAGTGTAACCGTTAAGGATTAGGTTACAATCTTAGTTGCCGAGATGAAGCGGACGGACTAAGACTGTTGGAGAAAGGGAAAGGAGATAGGCCATAGTCTAAGGTGAGCATAACAAAAGCCAACTCTTACGAGAATAGATTAGCAATAAACTTCTCTATCTC
>NW_027113325.1:82915-91383 GCF_000696795.3 Halyomorpha halys | reverse complement strand
ATATAACGGTTATATAAACCATGTAAGGCCCACCAGGCCGATCTGTAAAATAAAATATATAAAAAAAAAAAAAGAATAAACAAAAGTGGTTGGTGAGCCCGCTCGGAAGACATTTCTTAACCCTAAGACAAATATGTTTTACATCATGTTTGCAAACATTGACCCATTTTTTATTTATTTTTTTCTAATTTGACGTCACAGTAATTTTTATTATTTTCATGAAATGTAGATATAGTTTTTAAAATAATCGAAAAACTAATAATGTGGGTTTTCATTTATTGTAAAATAATTATAAAACTCTTAATAGAAAGTAGAATAATTTACTATATTTTTGTAAATAACTATTAAATTTAGGTTTTTTTTTTAATTTTATTTTTACGTTTTTCTTTTTTTTTTTTTATCATCCTGTAGTGTCTGCGTAAGGCAGCAAGCGTCTAACAAGGATTGCCGAGGCTCTTTCTTGATTTCTTGCCATGCTCCTGGTTTGAGGGACATTTATTATTATTATTATTGGTGCGACAGACTATAAGGATCCAAGGCCACGCGCGATGACCGGGGGTAGGTTGTGACTGAGCATTGCATAAAATCCGGGTAGAGCCGGGGACTCGATCTCGTAACCTTCGGGTTGGTAGACAGGCATGTTAATACGCTGTTACCGTGATCTCCTTGAGGGACATTTGCATTTGCAAAAACGGTTGATGTATTATGCAATCTTCGGTCGGTCTCGAGGACTTTTACCAACGGGGACATAGTAAATAGTATTCAATGGTTCTCAATGTTCCGACCGATATTGCCGAACCACTTCAGTAGGTGGTAGGGTTCTCTATTACTCTCACTTAGGACGCCCTTATTGTTCTCCCATTAATACTTCAGAGAAACCTCATATCTAGTTACAGGCATAGAGGCATCTAAATTATAGGAATATAGGCAAATATATGTTATTTAAGTTCTTAATTGAAGAAAAACTAATTTCAAGTATATCCTTGGATATACTTTTTGAGTTAAGCGCAAAGGAATTGTTTTCGATTTTTTTCTGTATAGATAAAATTTAGTGGACACTTTTTATTAACAATATTAGTAGAGAGTTTATTAAATAATGAAATAAATAAAAACATTGATACCCCAGTTCGAGATGTTAAAAAATCTTATTTTTATATTATTTAAAATTTTATTTCAATTATTTAAAATTACAAAAATTGATAGGGTATGGCACCAAGGTCTTCTTTTTAAACTCATGCCAATTCTCCCAAGTACCTACTATTTAATTTTACAATCATTTCTTTTCTGCCCGATAAGTCTCAGTGAACTTATCAATGAAAGCAATATTCGCAGGTGTCCCTCCAGGTTCTACCCTGACCTCATTTCTTTAGCTCATATTCATAAACGACAACATACCAACTCCGACATATGCAGACGACACTGCAATCATTTCGAGAAACACACACTCTTTACAGGCCACACTAACACTACAACATAGTCTAAGCAATATACAGACATGGTGTGCACGAAGGAAAATTAAGATTAATCACGACAAGTCACAACCTGTCACATTTACTCTACGACACTAAAAATTACCTTCAGTTTACATTGACAATCACCATATACCACAAACAAACACTAATATATTTAGAACTTACCTATGGCAGAAGGTTGGCATGGGGCCCAAACGTAAAACACTAAATTTCCGACTTAGACAATTATATTCTATACTAAACAGACGTTCTAAATTATCGCTCAGACAGAAACTTAACGTGTACAATTACTTACTAAAATACATATGGACATACACCTGCCAAATTTATGGACCTGCTAAAAAGACACAGATTTAGAAAATACAAACTTTTCAATCACAATTTTTAAGACTGGCAAACGAACTTACCACACTAAGTTTCAAACGAGACGATTAACATCGACCTACGCATTCTGACTGTAACGGACCCCATCAATATGACTTACAAACGGTTTCACAACACGCTACGTGGACATTTCAATAAATTTATACGACAGATGGCAACAGCGTAATTCGGCATAGTCTGAAGAGGAGTTGGATGCGAGACCTCCTAGTGTAATAAAATAATTTACTTAACTTCAGGAGGATGCACCACTGGGTGCTATCTCCCTCATGCCATGCCTGAATACATCTCATTTGCTGATTGTAAAGTACAATTATAGGTGCAAATAAAAAAAAAATGAGAGTCCAAAAAAAAAAAATTTAAACTTCGGAAATATTTATTCCAAAACATTCATTTATATTTTTCATCTACCGCCATAAATGACAAAAATATTGCTACATTTAATCGGGCGCCATTTTGTGATGAAAATTTAGTAAGAAGATCAAAAGCTTAATTCTGGGATTACCCTTGCCTTTGGTGTCAAATCACAAAAAATAATAAATAAATCGGTTTATTAGTTTCTGACGAAAACCGTAAACGGCAGACGGACAGATTTGTTTTGTTAACTATTTAAATTCCACAAATCTTGGGATACTAAATCGAAATTTTTGAGAGGATTTTAAATTTGTTTTTCTTGATAGATTAAAATGGTTCATCATAAAAAATAATAATAATAAAAGCGGAGAATATAGGAAACCCAAAATTGAAAATATTGGGACCTTAATTGAATTCAGGATTGATTTTAATAAAGAGATGTGATGTTTTTCATCTCATAATCGACTTAAAAAACAAATAAATGTTTTAATAATTTTAAAAAAAAAATATTTTTAGCTAGTTCACATATATATGAATTATACATTAATTTTAAATGTTAATATTATTGAGTAGTTAATAATGTAAAATTAAATTAGAAGAGTCGAAGACGATTAATCAATATTTAAGATTGATTTAGTAATTATTGTATATTGAAACAACTTGAAAACAACAATTCGAGCCTTATGGTTATCAGTGAGAAAAAAAAAATTAGTTTTCTGGAATAACAAAAAATATAATTAGAAAAGGCCATTATGAAGAAAGATTTTAATTATCTCACAAATTTCCACCGACTAAACATCTACTACATTTGGAAAATATAGGGTTTAATTTCTTAGGCAGTGATAGAAATCTTCCATCTATTCTTTTCTTTAGAATTTACCAAGTTTCGACGTATTGTACATGATATTTATTTTAATCTAATATAGATGTTTTATTCTGCAAAAGCATCTATTAACTTCTAAGATTCTTTAAAAATATTGAGCTTATTGATATATTGAAGGATTTTAAGGTATATTAATAATTTAAATTCTGGCATTTTGTTCTATTAAATTAGATAAAGTGAGTTCATCGGGCGAACAGCCCTTATCTCCCCCTGATCCGAGGGGTCTCTCAGATTATTACAACTTATTAAAGTCTGCCTCATAAATTTCTGGCCCCTCTGCAGTTAGTTACTTTCCCTGTTTTCGCTGTAAATTCACTAATTCCTTTTTAAGATCTTCCTTGGATTATATAGTTCGTTTTCGACACCAAGAAGAAAGGTGGAACTTGGTGAAGCTTAACGTGAAGCAATGGTTTGGTAAATACGCTATAATACCTTACTACTGTTTATAACTATGTTAGGTTTACTGTGTGAGAATTATATTGTTTTATCAGATACACAAACACAATAGGGTTGTGGTTTTATACCCACAATATTGGTAAAGAGATTAAAATATTATCTTGAATTGAAAAATTGGTCAATTCGAAAAACGGCAGTGGGCCGACCGGCGGGGAAGGATTTCTTTTATATTCGTTATGATCTCCTCTTGTTAGATTGTGGCATGTCGTACATCAACCAACCTACTCACTATAATTATTTGTTTAAAATGTCAGATAAGTAAGGCTACCACGGAGGGTGGGGGTTGGGGGTTTCATGCTGTTTTTCAATTTTAACATGGCGTTCTTTGTGTCATATAGAACATTATTCCAATATTTATGAAACTATTATTAGGGAATCAAAGGTTGTAATATTGTTAAATTAATAATTTAATGTACGTCGTAAAATAAATAATCAATGTAATAAGAAAATGAAATTTATATTGTATTTTTTTTTATTTAGCCTAGACTCCCATTGGAGTTCTATGCTGCCTAAATTTATAACGTTATTCCAGTCCATAATTCAAACAAAGGAAAATCATAATAATTTGAATATCGCTGCAATGACTAACAGCTTGATATGTTTTTAAATTTGACTTATTACCTAACCTTTACCACAACATACAAGATGCTACGAAAGAAAATTTAGTAAAATCTAATATTTGCATACAATGTAACTAAAAAATTTGATAACTTTGAAAACCTAAATCCACGTATATTTCATAAATATAACAAAAGTACTCGCCCGACCATTAAATATTGTATAAGGTCAAAATGAAAACGTGTATTAGGCTATTTTTTATTTCATAGCGTCATATCTTAGCTGTGCTAAACAAAATATTCTATCATCTCCATTTATCACATATAAGCTCATTCTAAGATCATTAAAAAGTTTACTTACAAATTTGTACTTTCAAATTGGGCCAATGTGTTAAGACCAAATTTTCAATCATTAACTACCGAAATGAAAATGGCTTATGACCTATTTATTATTTATTCCTCCCCCCCCCCCCCCCCTAAGATTGTTCATTATTGTTCCCCAAACATGGAGCTGGTTATTGTCGGATCCTTCTTTACACAAGCCCACTATATTTCCTAAAATAATATTTCAGTAATGTTTTTTTGTAGGTAAGAACAAATTATTAATTACTGTTGACAATTAACCATGTTTTGGTTTTTATACTTTTCTTGTTACATTTGACCTTTTCTTTATATTTTAAATTATTTCTCGTAGGAAGCATTATAAATGGTCCCAGAGTACAAAGTGGAGAAATGATACTCTCTTACGATGTAATAAGGCCGAAAACACCCCACTATGTTTTTGTTAAGATAGCCACCCATTTCTGAAAATTAGATTTAGTAAGCCCTTACGGCAGTGTAGATGTAAGTTATTGTTTCTTATTTGTTCTACACTTCTGTCATTCCGAAGTAATATAATTATTTTATTTAATACACAGATCAATAACGCCTTATTATAAAAGCCAAAATTTCAACGTATATATAATGTATCATCTTAATTTTAGCATTAATAGATAAATTTAGAACCATTTTTTGTTTTACTGAAGTAAAGATAAGTTAAAAAAAATTAAAACCAAAGAGTCTTAGCAAATTTTTAAAACATAAATTACAATATTCAAGTTTAACTTAAAGATTTTGAACATTTAAGAAGATATTCAGGTCATCAAACATGTTTCTATCAGATGTTGAATAATTAATATTAAGCAAAAGGATATTGTCAAGGGTAAGGTCACTAAGAACAAAAATATTTTCAACTATTTATTAAACGACATTTCGACCCACTATTAGGTCTTCGTCAGGTTTGTATTGTAGTCGAAAAATAGTTTTGTTCTTCTTGACAGCCGTCTTATACAGGCTATTTCCTTCTTCTTCACTTATTCACTTACGGTCAATTTCCAATATATAATGAATATTGATTTTTCTTTTCTCTTTCTTGTTCATAATATTTGTTCACATTAATTTAAAAGGCATATCTCATGTAAAAAAAGTACTTTTGACACACCATACATATTTTTATTTATGTTGTATGTTTTGTTTTTTTATAAAAAGAATCCATAAAACAAAACTTCCAATCAATAATTCAGAAGCTTTCATCAATAGTTATATGCTATTGTCAATAGAGATTTTTTTTAAAAAATTAATTATCTTATATGGATTAAATAAAATAAATATTATTTAAATAATATTACAGAAATGTTTAATAGTTGCATATGAGTTGTAGATATTTAGTTATGATTATCTTTGAGGATGACCAGGTTGGGCTATACGTTAGACATTACAAGTATTAATAAGGAGTGTTGTAGACTTAACAGGATAGGATCTATTCCATTTAAACAATAAAACCAGCCTCGAAGAAGAGATAAGATTATATAAAAATTAAATATATATATGTAAAAATATTTAGTTTATTACAAAAATTATATTTTCTCTTACAGTAGTAAATATTGGAAGGTATACCCATAATATTTTTTAAATGATAATTTTCTAAAAGTAAATTTAAAAGACTTCTGATGAAATACTCCTGAATCATACCTTATATACGAACAGCATTTTGAATTATCTCTTACTTCTTCGTTGCATTAACTACTCATTTTTTTTAACGAACCGGCCAGCAAGGACCACACGAATATCATTTTTGATTCAACCTCACCTTCCGCCTTCCTTCTACTCCAATACCCTTTCATCCTCCTGGACTGTACCTCCCATTCTTTCTCAGTCCATTTTCTCTCTCGTCTCTACTTCTTTCCCACAAAAACCTCAAACTCTTTTTGTTTGTTCCCAATATGTTCTCTACCCAAGCAGTCTTCATTCGTTATTTTTAGTCTACCCAGTTCCTCTTTCACTAGTTTTACATATCCCCCTATACTTTTACAGCTGCAGACATTTTTGAAAATTTTCTTATTTAATCTCTTATTTTCCATTCTGACCATGTGCCCGTAAAATCTCAGTCTCCTAGTTCTGATGACTATTTTCAGGTCTTCTAAATTCCTCCATATTTCCTCATTGGATTTATTCCTATACTCCTCTTGCGTTATCTAGAGTTCAAGAATTTTTCGCACAATCTTCAGGACTCTCTCCAGACTCGGAAGGCTGACTGTTTCCATACCATAGAGTATCACTGGCCTTACTACTGTACTTATTTTTGCATTGGAAGATAAATGTTTCTTGTTGTTGGCATTTCTGGTGGTTCAGTTAGACTATTTCCTTTATGGATGCCCTATCCGAACCGTTGTTACAGATTATCTCTCCTGGGTATTTAAATTTTTTGGTTATTTTCCCCTGCCCATAATCTATGTTTTATACCTTGCTAAAGCTGGCATCCGTCGTCATAATGTCCCTCTTTTCATACGAGATCTGTAGTCCCGTTCAAGAATTATTAATTATGAGTTAACAACTCATTATTAATTATATTTTAATAGTTATTTTTATTTTAGCAATTTTAAATGGTAACATCACATACTGAATAGAAAAAATAGTCCATTATTCATTGTATTTTTTACTTTAAAAAATTAGGTTTTCTGTAGAGATAGACAAATTAATTTGTAAATAAATTGAATATTGCTTTATAATTTAATGGAAATTACAGAATTAATTTTTAAAAAAATTAAACTTATAAAAATGAATTTTACACAAATATTTTACATTAAATAAATAAATATAATGTTCTATTATACAAGTGGAATTTTTTTTCCATTATATAAAGGTTCTGGAAGATCATTATGTCTAACTGGTGCGGAGATCCGATAGCCGAAACTTTTGACTCTTCAAAGATGCTTGGGATCCTAGCACAGTCTTTAGCACCTCATCCTCTTACATTATGCTCACGTCCTCGGATTCTTCCGCACTACAGAACACCAATACACCAGCACACACGGCCTACTACAGAGAGAAGAGGGTTGGCACCACTGATCGGAACTCCATCGAACAATTCCGCCCCGAGAGAACAAAGGCTAACTCGGCTAAGCTACCCGATACATCCACTTCCGCCAAGTGGTTTTTAATCCTACTGTCTCAGTAAGGTCTGCAACTGCAAGCCTAAATCTGTCATAGTAACTTCTCGAAGACAATAACTTACTTCAATTAATGATACAATTTCTAGGAAATAATACTCTATTCCGATAGTATTTTATTAAGTAATAAAAATATCTTAATAAAATATCATCGAATACACTGCTTGTTGGAGCAGTGTATATGTAGGATGCCCAGATTATGCAATGTTCTACTGATGTTTAATCTGGGACCTTGAATATTTGTTGATAAAGAAAAAAAATAGAAAATTTAAATATTCCTGTAAATGGATACATGGGTAAAATAAAAAATAAAATAATAGACGAATGAAAGAGAGAAAAAAAAAGAGGGAAAATATTAACATACATTATAATATGGCTGATAAATAAAAAAGAATAAAACATGTAAAATAAATTTAACATAAAAAAGAATAATATAAAAGAAAGAAGAAAATATAAAATATAGAAAACTACAGAAAAATGATAAATGATAAAATGCTTGATAGAACAGGAAAAAAAATACGAAAACTTCTTTGAAAGATAAAAATATATTGAACCAATAAAAAGAAAATTTAATAAGAAAATAAATAAAAATTTAAAAGATACTAGTTAATATTAATACAAGTTAATTACTATATGATATTACAATGTGGGGTATAAAAACTGAAAGATATGAATGAAGAAAAATTGAGATACTTGTATTAGTGAATGTACAAATATGAAAAATATAGAATATAGAGAGGTGAAATTAATGAAGATAACAAAGAAGATATATGTAGAGATGAAATATAACTAAAGATAGGTAGAAAAATTGAAGATAGGTGTTTAATTTAGGTATTCCCCGGAGTAAAATTGGGGGATATTACCCAAATTAATTATT
>NW_027113325.1:64531-76775 GCF_000696795.3 Halyomorpha halys | reverse complement strand
GAGTCAAAATTGGGGGATATTACCCAAATTAATTATCATACTGGTAAGCTGGTTCAAATTAATAATGCTAATAATGGAGTGGACTGTATTTAAATAACTGGATATCATATGCTTTAAAATAAAATACCTCTATTCTGAATGGTTTGAACAAATAGTGACAATGTGTTAGTTGGTTAGTTTTATTACATTACTTGATGGAAATATTACATTTTACTTGTTGGATTCTATGGAGCTTGAAATTGGTTCTAATTTGCAAGTGAATATGGAAGTGGGGTCCTCTCTGCTCATCCTCCTGCCGCCGTCGCCTCCTTCGCCTGAATCGAAGGATTTACTCTCTCATTATTATGAGCAGAGACCTTATTGAAGAGTTCTGAACTCTTCTTCTCTGGTACTGGTCAGGGTGGCTGCTTTACTGGTACTGGCCACGACGGCTTCTTATCTGGTACTGACCAGGGTGGCTGCTTTACTGGTACTGGCCACGACGGCTTCTTATCTGGTACTGGTACTGGCCAGGACGGCTTCTTATCTGGTACTGACTCCTTTGTTTTCGGGACCAAGATGGCTACCCAGGCTTCGTACTGCATATCTTTGCCACTAGATGGCATCATGAACTTCCTTTCAGAAGTGAGGGGGCGCCTTACTTAAACAATAGGTGAAGAATAAGAAATAACATAATACACTGCACACACACTCTAATCTAAAGGTCAGTTAAAAAGCAGTCTCAGGCCTTGCTCATGTAAAATCTAAAGTAGTTGCCAGTAAGTAGGTAGGAATCACCTCTGCTCACAATAACTAGTTATAACATTTGTATACTATTGCAGATGTTACGAGAAATTCAATAGTACATGATTTAAGGCTGTAAAGGGTAAAATTGGGAACACGGTAAGGCGCGACGCTACTAACTCCCAAAGACCCGAGTTCGAATGCGGCTTATCTTTATTTTACAATGTAGCTGTGAGTCAAGTCCTGTGGGTTTTGGAGCCCTCCTGGGGTCCACCCAGCCTCATAAATTGGGTAAAAATCTGGCAGTTGAGCTTGATTCAGACCAAATCACCTCCTTGCACAACCGTTGGTCTAGTAACAGTACTTACTTACGAAGTACTGAACCCCTTAACCTCCATGGGTTGTAGTAGTACAGACTTTTTTTTCTAATTTTTATTGGGTAAAATTAATGATAAATTAAGGTACAAAAAGAGAGGAAAGTGAGTTGGGAATTTATTTAATATAAATTTATCAAATTAAGGTACTGGATCAAAATTGCCCTGAACTTTGCTATTGACCATTCTTAAATTGAGGAACCTCAATTCATATCTCAACATACTCTTTTAATTGAGATTTAAATATATATATGTGTATATATACATATACTGTAATAATTCAGTTTAAAAGATTGTATTTTGTAATAATATCTTAATAATGAAGTAGTAAGTAATACTTATTCATCCCCTACTGTTCAATATAAATACGTTTTTAGTTCTAAAAGTAACAAGTTTCGGTTTTGATTTTTATTTGTTTATAAATTTTAAGTTTTGTGTTTTAAGCCACATTCTACCCACTTCCTCAAGTAATCTTGAAGAAAATAAAATCGGTAATTCAGTATTTTTTTCGAACTACTTAATTAACAACTAATAAAATGAAAATTAACAAAAAAAATAAAATAATAATTATTAAAAGATTAAATTAAATAAAATAATAATAATAAAAATAATTCTAAGGACTTTGAAGTGAATAATAAAGCTGAAAATTTCCAATTAGTAAATAAATATAGTAATGAGAAAAAAAACAAGAATCAGAATATGATTAAAATAAGGATCCAATAATATCTATTTCTAAGCACACACATACATTGCTAATTCTAATCGTAATTCATAAATAATTATGTGGAGTTAAGAAAAAATACAGGCAGATGTGGTCATTTGGTGAATCAAAATCAATTATTGGGAATCATAAAAGTAAGAAATTACCCAGCTAAATATTTATTTTTTTATAGTTTAGCCTACGGCGCTTATTCATCCCTATTCCGTCAGCCTGCTGGTATACCTTTATACAGCTGACATCCCAACCCATCCTAACACTATCCTCACCACGTATGCCGATGATACATGCCTATTGTCAGTGAACAATGATCCTTACATTGTATCCCAAACCCTCCAATCCAATGACCCCAATGACCTCTTGCCCTACAGTTTCCTTCAATAATACCCCACTTATTCTTGTCGAACAGATCCGTTACTTAGGACTACATATCGACAAATGACTGACATGGAATCCTCATAAAAGACTGAAAAGACAGGAAACTGCTCGTATATTTTGACTATTACAACATTTACTAGACAAACGGTCTAAATTACCAATCCATTACAAAAGACTGATCTACATGACTATTATAAGGCCTATCTGGACATACGGAATTGAGCTTTTGGGTCTCCGCTAAACCATCAAATCTCTCCCGAATCCAATCCTTACAGTCCAAAATCCTTCGTAAAATCCTTAATGCTCCTTACTTTGTCACAAATCAAGTTAGCCGTCATGACCTCAATGTCCCATATGTTCCCGATTTGGCTAAAACCAGATACCATTCCTTCCATGGAAAACTTCCCAACCACCCAAATCCACTTGTTTCTAACCTGGCTTCTCCTTCTTTACCTATTAATCCTCCTAGACGTCTGAAAAGAACATGGCCTCGGGATCTTTTCCCTCTAGAAATATTATTGTAATTCTATCAATGGGTAGATTCTCAACATGTTTGTATCATGTCACTATCTCACCTACAGCAAATTCACATGTTGTATATATGTTATGCAGTTGTATATAATAATAAATAAATGATTAAAATAAAATAGTTTAGCCTTATTCTAAGCCTTTCATAGAAAAATGATTTTTTTATATGTTTTCATTCCTCTTTTCATAAATGAATATGCATTTTATGCATTGGTAAAAGGCACAAGATGTTGCATTTCTTTTTTTTAATAGAACCCCCTCAACATTGTATATTTTATTAAAAAATTGAAAAACTTTATAAGGAATGACCTACTTGTGAGGAAATGGGTAGAACGTGGCTTAAAACACAAAACTTAAAATTTATAAAAAAATAAAAATCAAAACCGAAATTTATTACTTTTAGAAATAAAAACGTATTTATATTGAACAGTATGCGATAAATAACTATTCTACAAGTTACTTGCGATGTATACTTGCGACAGTGAATTTTTTCTTAGCAAGTTTTTTTTCGCGTAAGTAACGGCTTCTGTCCAGAAAACTTGACTCAGTGATCCAAAGTACGGAGTCAAGTTACAGGAGTCCTCCTTATTATAATTGTTCAAATCTTTATAAATATAGATCCTGTTAAAAATAAATCTTGTTGTTGGAGATAAACTAAAAAATAAAACTCGTTTTACATTAGTGAGACTAAACTATTATGTAAAATGCAGTTACATTTGAGCGGAACAGTTTGTTTGTAAAGAGTTACAATGGGTCTGAGAGCGAACAACAGGTAGTACTAATTACAGCGCTCTCTTTCCTTTTATTAGAGAACTGTCTTCTCTAGGATAGAACCAGCTTCAATTGTTTTCTATTATCAGGTTAGGGCTTTTTCTACTCTAGTTTAATTTGACCCAGATCATTTGGACTTTGTTCATTAGTGCTTATTATCAAAAGTACTAAGTACATTTCACATGTTTTAGAGTTAATTTATCATCGGTAGCAAACAAGCTCACATGCCTGAAACAAAACCAAAAATATATAGGGTATGTTGACGTTGATCAATAGTATGAAAGTAACAGTGATAGATTGAAATGTGAAGACCACGAGAAAAATGAGGTATTGTCCATAAAATTTATATTCAAGAATAACTTAATCCTAAGTTTAACATAATCCATGGCTTCCTGCCTTAAGGCATCCTTTAATAGTACCCCACTTATTCCTGTCAAACAGATCCGTTACCAAGAACTAGGAACTGGACAAACGACAATCTTGGAATCCTAATATAACACTGAAAAGGCAACTAATCGGCGATTTCGACTATTACAACACTTAATGGAAACACGGTATAAGCTTCCGACTATTAACAAAAGACCCATTTATATAACTACAATAAGGCATATTGTATCTTTCGTAAAATCCTTAAGGCTCCTTACTTTGTCATACATGAAGTCATCTATAACAAAAGTACACGTTTTGTCCTATGAGTCCAAATAACCGAATCCCACAAAGTGTTCTGCATGTCTGTGTGTGAGTGAATAGCCTAGCTCAAAAACGAAAAGTCGTACGAACCGAAATTACGAGGAAGTCAAGTATTATCCGCAATATAGTTATTAATTTTATTGTAATCAAATAAGAAACTTACAAGTTCATCATTTTTTGACATAGTCCCCTTGCTTTTCAAAGTACTTGGTCCATCGTTGTACAAGCTTCATGATGCCCTCATAAAAGAAGTTTTTCGGTTGAGCTGCGAGCCAGGAATGCAACGCTTCTTTCATTGCTTCATCCGTGGTAAATCGACGACACTTTCCTGCCTCTTTGACAGGACCGAACAAGTGATAGTCAGAAGGGGCAAAATCGGGACTATATGGAGGATGAGCCTGCAATTTTATTTTTTTGCTCGCGTTTGTTTATGCAACTGTGTAAGTTGTTTTGGGGCACATCTTGCACTAACTTTATGATACCCAAGTCTGTTGTGGATGCTTTCGTAGGTATAACCGTGACTAATTTGCAGACGATTTGCCACTTCGTCAATAGTTATTCGTCTGTCTAAGAGCACCATTTCACATGAACGCTCTATATTTTCTTCATTTGCGGTAAACGGTCGTCAGTTAAGGTGCATAACCCTATATATCTGACTCAGCATTATCCCCTTCCACCATCATTGTATTTATATCCCCCTGTTACAGAGCTAAGGAGATCATTCAGTCATTAGAGTTGTTACTTTGTTATTCGTAGTAATAGTGTAGTAGTAGTAGTAGTGCATATTTTGTAACTTTGATACCAATAAAGTTTTTTTAAGTTCTTTCCGCGGTTACGATCTTTATCTGTCCGGTTCCTTCAACGTGTATAACACTTGTGCGACGGTTTTTTAATTTTTCAATGCATTCTTAGACACTCCGTTGTGGCAAAACACTATTCCCGTACTGTACTCAATGTCTTCAATGAATTTTGTCCCTGATATTCCTTTCACCCACAAAAACGGATCACTGAACTTGTTGTTCTTTGGTGTAAATAGAAAGCAGAGTAGCCATGATTAACAGCACGACAGCGATAACGAAACTAACATAGCATCTTGAAACTTGCATAGACATAACAATAAATAAACAAAGCATGTGTATCCAACGCAAAACGACAGTACTACCAACACAAACAAAAATATAACTAAATATAATATTGACTTATCCTCGTATTTATTTAAGGCGAGTATAAACCTGGGATATGATAGCAACTTTTTCGATAAAATCGATTGACCGAAAGTGACAGAGCATAGAAATGATTTTTTCTAAAAGGGCTCTAATTATTTTGATTAAATTTGTCACGTCTATGTAAAATTAAGAATTCATGAATATCAGATAGGCGTTATCGTCATTGAAATAGTCTGACAGGATTCATGTGGTAATTTTTAGAAAAATCTTTCTAAACTAAAGGTACGTTATTTTAATTTTTTTTTATCTGGGCATTCGGAGTTGAGCTATGGGGCTCCACTAAACCATCGAATTCCTTTAGAATCCAATCCTTTCAGTCCAAAATCTTTCGTAAAATCCTTAATGCTCCCTACTTTGTCACAAATCAAATCATCCATCAGGACCTCAATGTCCCCTATGTTGCCGATTTGGCCTGAACCAGATACCAATCCTTCCATGATAAACTTCCCAACCACCCAAACCAACTCGTTTCTAACCTGGCTTCTCCTTAACTACCTAACAATTCAATGGGTGTTGATTAACGTTTTTACATTAGAAGGTCTCGCGGCCATCTTCTTTTTAGGCACCTCCGAGGAATGAAAGAGGAAACAGGATTGAAATCTAGTGGGCTGGGTGGTTAGGTAGTTTATAATGGTGAAATGATATCTGGTTCGGGCTAGATCGGTTCCATATGGAACATTAAGGTCTTTATGTCTGATTTTATTTGTGACAAAGTAAGGGTTATTGAGGATTTTACGAAGGATTTTGGATTATAAGTATTGGATACTGTAATAGTCGGAATCGACGTGCTGTTTCCTGTTTTTCAGTCTTGTGTGAGGATTCAACGTTACTCATTTGTAGTCCATGGTGGAGGATTTGTTCTACAGGGGAAGAGCAGCATTATTAAAGTATACTCTAGGGCAGACGGCAGGTCTATGACGAAGAATGAAGGTGATTTGATTGGATTTATTTTTATCCTCCAATTTCGACACCATTCTTCGAGGGTTGTGATATGGGATTGAAGAGTTTGGGATGCAATCAAAGGGTTTTTATTAACTGCGAGCACACATGTGTCATAGGCATACGTGGTAAGGATAGCGTAAGGATTAGTTTGGATATCAACTGTGTAGACTGTGTAGAGGATGGGACCGAGGATACTAGAAAAATACCAATTATTATTTTTTTTTTTAATTATATAAAAAATACTGATGATTTGAAACTAAACACTCGGCGTTTTAAAATTACTGATTCGATTATAGTTTAGTTTCTTATCAGTTCTGAAATTACTGTTTTAGAGGTTTCTGAAGTATTATATATGATAATTGGATTTTTAGTTATTTTTATATATGCAACTAGAAAAGATAAAACTGAATTAATTCAGATACAAATATTACATAACTATTATTATTAGGTAGTAAACTTGGTATAAAAATATTGAATATTTAATTGTACATAATTTGTTTTTAATATATAATAAAAAGACCTTGCTTCACTATATAATTTCAAATTCTGGAGTAAGAGTGTGACTTATGTTGGACAACCACGCTATTTAGTAGAATTCGTTCGTTACCTGTAATATTTCACAGTAAATTTAATTATATCCCTCATTTTTAAAATATTACTAAATAACAAATATAAATCATTCCATGGCTATTAGTTATGAAATATTAAAAACGATCACATCATGTATATTTAAAAATTAGTTTCTGTGTTAATGGTATGAAAATGGAAACAATATTTTTTGGTAAAGACAAATGTATACAAGTTTGTTCTTTTATCTTAGTCTTATTTAAACAAATCACAGTTTGAAGATTAAGGAGCCCTGTTGGATTAGGCTGATCATTGAATGGATTAAATTTAGACGTAGTTAAGTCTGAGATTGCCAGATAGACAAATCATTGTCCTTAACATCCTAATTATTTGCCCTTAACACATTACACTTTACGTTTCTAAAACAGGCTACGATAATGGTCAATAATATTCATGATAAGGCGCTTTAGACAACCACGTTGGTATAAAACTCATTTTTAATATTTTTATCTTGGTTTTGACCACAGTGCTCCTAACAAAGAAATTTTTTTCTCTGATCCTTCCTGATGCCTGAGCAGTTTAAGTCTAGAGTTCCACCGTGCCTGATTCGGCTCGGAGTGGATTCAATTTACATCTAGAATAGTTAATATCTATTTCTCTATGGTCAGAGAAAAAAATTTCGACTCTAATTAATTAATTCTTATAGTTGTTATAGAAAAAAACAACAGGACTCAATTATATTTTAGTGCTTTAATTAGGTTTGCGAAATTCTTAGCTCATCGGATCTCAGTTTTAGCTTCAGCTTAAGGTAATTTTGGTCGATGAAATTAAGGTTATATATTCAGTAAAAACATTCCAGTAATTCAGTTATCATCGAGGAGCTTGGTTTACCATAATGATGGTCCTCAAGTCTGGGCTGAATCATTGACTAACCTAATAAAAAAATATACCTTAACTGAGCCACCTAATTCCATATAAACCTTTCCAACCATCCTAATCCTTTGGTTCAAACCTTATCTAGTTCCACCCATCTCTACAGCCCACCTAGAAGGTTGAAACGACAGTGGCCAAGATACTTATTTTAAATAAAAACGGGCAATTGGAGTTCTGGCAATAGTCAGATTCTCTACTCAAGTTGAGTGTTTGCGGCTTTAGCGCACTACGCTGGCTCACTACCAGTGATGCGGCGAGAGGGATGCGCTGGGATCTTTTGAGCTCTGCTCTACCCCTCACACGTGAGGATATAGTGGGCGCAGGGATCCTCAGGCCGATTCTGTAAATACTGTATATAAGTAGTGTAAATGTGACTAGAGATTATATTATTTTATTATTATTTATTTAATTTTTCATACACATAGTTTGATTATATATTGATTCATTTTGTTTATTCTTCTGTTTGTATATATTTTAAGAGAGATTTTTTTTTTCATTCATTTATTTATTTTATTTTAGTATGAATGTGATCATCACTTTTACCCATTGCCCACAACTGTGTGGCAGATTGCAATATCTATCAATAAATAAAAAGTATTTTAAAACATCATCCATCAGGACCTCAATGTCCTCTATGTTGCCGATTTGGCTAGAACCAGATACCAATCCTTCCATAATAAACTTCCCAACCACCCAAACCAACTCGTTTCTAGCCTGGTTTCTCCTTCACTACCTAATAATCCTCCTAGGCGTTTGAAAAGAAGATGGCCTCGAGATCTTCTCCTTTAGAAGTGTTTTGGGAGTTCTATCAATTGGTAGATTCTCCACATGTTTGTATCATGTCATAATATCACTTACAGAAAATTTACTTGATGTGTACATATGTATACAGTTGTAAATAACAATAAATAAATTATAAAAACAAATAAAATAAATAAATAAAAACTGAGCCCTACTATTTTTTTTTTTATAACCACAATATTTTTTCGATTGGGAGCACGGTCCGGCGGTCAAGCGTGATTCTGACCCAATCACCTCCTTGTACAACCGTTGGTCTAGTAACTAACAAAGTACAAAGTACTGAACCCCTGACCCTTCATGGGTTGTAGTGGTACAGATTTTAATTTTTTTTTTTTGTAAATTTTTTTCTAAGTTTTTTATAGTCGCCCAAAGACCATAGAAAATTACAAAAATTATTGAATTGTACACTGAAGTGAACATGTTAGAGGCCCATCTTAAAAACTCATTATTTATTTTTTTAAAAAATAGAAGATACACAAATTAAATAAACTTAAAACTCTAGCAAATACATTTACAAAAAAGGAGATAGATCATAATTCAAAACATGAAATTATTAATGGTTATATAATCCTGATAAATGGCACTGCAATGGGCTCGTTTTGTCGATTACCTTGGTTTAACAGGACCAATCTTTAACATCCTCGAAACATACATTTAACATATACACTTGAAATCAGACAAATGATCTGACCATTGAATAAAAACTATAATGATCATCGAAAAAAAAGATCAAACTGCTATTTTATCTGGCATCAATAGCTCTGAAGCCAAGAAACTGATTTTAAGAAATTTATTTTGAAATTGACCTGGAATAAATTGATAACGTCCCACATACAAGCAAATTAGAAGATTACAAACCAATCTCTTGGGTACTGAGATGTTATACAGAGTAGGTGTGAGGTGTCAAGTACTATGACGTTCTGGAAAAAAATTTTAAATATTTTTTTTTTTAAATTACAGCTCCTCTTGGGATATACACCCTATTATATTTTAACTCAGGAAAAATCTTATACACTGAAAATACATTTAAATCATATTTTAAAAGTTCTAGAAATGCTGAGTTTTCGCTTACCTCATATCCTAATAAAAGAGGTAAAAAATTCTTTTGGCACCCGAAGTGGAAGGAATTCAAGAAATGTTATGGAGTTTATCTCAAAACATCAAATTCTGTCGATCTGCGCCGAAGATTGACTACAATCAGTTATAGCATAAAAGAATCTGAGAAACAAAGTAGTCGTGAATAATGTCTCAGGTCTATTTTTTTTTTGTACGCAGGATTAAGTGTTGTTGAAACTGAAACGCCATGTTTAAATGATAATTTAGGTGCCGTCTATTTTCCGGTGTAGAGCGGAATTACTAAAATTTAATTTATAATTATGGATGCGCGTTACTACCGATAACTGCCCGGTATGTAACTCGAAGAATAGAAGGATACCATTCACTCCTGTAGTAACAAATATAATAAAATTAGCTATATGGATAATTAATCGTTTAATTTAAAATATGAAGAAGATGGTCAGGGTTGCGGTCAAAAAGAACAACAATTGTTTACAACTATTTATTATCCGACGTTTCGCCCCACTTTGTAGGACTTTTTCAGGGCTGTTCAAGACTTTCGAAAAGTCTGAAAGCTATTATCATCATTGAAATCTGTAAAGCTATAATCTTAAATAGCCCTAATGAAGCCCTGTTAAGTGGGACGAAACGTCGGATAATAAATAGTAGTAAGCTATTTTTGTTCTTTTTGACCGTAATTCTGGCCATCTTTTTCATATTTATAGTAGAACCAGTATAAAATATTTTGTGCAATTTATTAAAAGACTTGAATTAGAGACCTAGGTACGACGGGCTACACTGGAATGAGCTCAGTTGGTTAACATAAGAGGGATCAATGCTATTCCACACTTTGGTGTTATTGTTTCGTTTTTTTAACATAAATAACACATTGTTGTTTTAAATCATTGACTTGTTGATTTTTTAAAACATGTAACTAATTTTTTCTTATGATTAGTTTTTATGTGTTGAATACAGGCTTCAACATACGGATATTTTTTCTATTGTCAATGGAATTGTTTTTAATACATCAATTTTTTTTTTTTATGAATAAGAACATTTCATTCGTTCAAAAATACAATTACTTTCCGGCAAATGAGGGCTGAATTTATCCTATTTATTTATTTTTGTTTATGCATATACCCGAAGTTACTTGTTCGTCTGAGGTTAAGAATTTGAACTTCATAATTAAGCATAATATAAATCGTAATAAAAATGTATATATAAATCGCATCCATATTTGCGTTGGTATAGACGCTAAAATAATCAAATCGGAGACCCCGAAACGTAAATTATTATTAATTATTAAGATAGTATTAGGCTAATGTGTTATTGCCGTTAAAATCTTTTGAGATTTAATTGCTCGGCTCTATATTTCAGGGCTAATGGGTAGCAGTAATCCGGCTATAATTAAGCCTTGATTACAAAACATACAGCTGCACCAGCCCTCCCCGTCTTTCCATAACCCCCCTCCCCCCGCTCCCCCCGCTCCCCTGGTCTACTCCCTCGTACTTGGAACTCATTAGGCTTATCGATTTATTTATTTGTTAAATCAACAAGAAAAATCATATGAAATATTGTGATATTTCATTTACGATTTTATGGTTACTTAGCAATTATTAATTTTCGGATGAATGGTATTAATAATCATTTATATTAGAATTTATCGTAGTAAATATTAAGTTGGTTACTTTGCACCGGAGGTTCGTACTTTTTTTAATACTTTGCATTTTCCAAATTGCATCGGGAATTATAAATAGAGGCAATAGAGGATTACATCAAAAAATATTCATGAAATTCCACTCCTAGTAACCCCCAGTTAAAGGAGCAATTTGGGAACTCAGGAAACCCAAAAACAAGCCGAAGACTGAAGCCCAGGCTGCTTCAGGACATCCTGTTTTAAGTTTTATATTTATCAGTTCGGTTATTATCACACTAAAATAAATTACATAAAAAAAATATTATTTTTTGTAAACATTTTTATTTATAATAATAAATAATAGTGTGAGTGGGTAGCTCATTGATAAGCCAATGTGCTACAAATTTCAAGAACCCAGGTTCAAGTTCGGCTGTGGAAGATGGTTATTTTCAGTTTCATTGAAGTAGTGGGTCAGCACTCCAGTGTCCACTCAGCCCCATTATTGGGTAAATATCTGGTTTGTTTGGTTGTTTAGTGGCGCCAAACTTCATTGGTCATCAACGCCATTTATATTTTATTTAATTTTGCTAATATTCGTTAAATTTTATTTATTTTTTGATTTGATTATTTTTTTTTTTCTGCCAATCAAGTTATATTTTTGTCAGTAAATTTTGTGATTTCAAAAACCGAAACACCAATTCTATTGCCTTATCATCGTTTCCAATGGTTTTTGAGATATCTTGGCTTAGTCCCAAGCTATTGAGGTGTGGTGTAAAATATGAGGTAAATATCTAGTGGTTGAGCGTGATTCCTGTCAAATCACCTCTTTGCACAACATATGGTCTAGTAAGAGTACCCCTTTACAATGTACTGAAACCCTGACCCTTCATGGATATATATA
>NW_027113325.1:53773-64474 GCF_000696795.3 Halyomorpha halys | reverse complement strand
TATATATATTTTATAGGAAATGCACAAATTTATTAAAAAGAGGAGAAATAAATATGTGTTGAAATTTTGGTTTCTTCTCAAAAAAGGATAAAACCATACTAACACTTTTTGAGACACATTGTAAACTGGAACAAAGTGAACAACTCCACTCCTAAAAGTGCATACCTAGAAGGGAACGCTATCATGGCCCCTCTAACAACCTAGTCAGTCCCACTTTCAATTTATTCAAAGAGATTAATTTAAAAAAAAAAAAAGCAACTTCTACAATATTCATAAATAAACCTGTAGCGATACAGGATGCTTTCAATCTATTAAAAAAACATCAATACATATTTCAGTTGAGAAAGAAAATTATGTTTAAAAGCTATGAAAATAAAAGATGCTAAAAAACATTTTCAAAAATTAAAAATTACACTTAATAACAATATCACTGGAATTGATACTAATGAGGAAGAAGAAACCTATTATAACATCTAAAAGAACCAGTTTCTTTAAATCTGTAAAAACCATTACAATAAAAGAATTATTGTATAAAGAAGAGTTACCATAGCTAAATGATTATTTTTAGTAACAAGGTGATCTGGTGGGATTTGCAAGGATTTATGTTTTATTTTAATAAAAGTAGCCCCGGGGTAAGGAGCGTGGCTACTAAGTCCAAGAATCCGAGTTCGAATCCCGCTGGGCAGAAAATTGTTTTCTGTTACACTGTAGCCTTGAGTTCTTGGAGCCCTCTTGGGGCACTTAAATTGGGTTCCCCTAGTTTGGTAAAAATCTGGCAGTTCAGAGTGATTCTGACGAAATCACCTCCTTGCACAACTGTTGGTCTAGTAATAGTACTTCCTTACAAAATACTGAACTCCTGACCCTTCAGGGGTTGTAGCGGTACAGATTTTAGTTATTATGGCCTTTCAAACATATATTAATATTACATACTAATGTAGCTTTTTACAGCCTTTTGTTGTTTTACACATGTAGGGTTTTTACTGCACAAGTTTGAGTTTTTTAAGGCACGTTTTGTGGTTTCATAACTATACCTCTATTCTCAAGCATTGATGTAGCAATTTATTGCAACGATTTATTAATCATAAATTAGTTAAGTATAAATTAGAGTTCAGATACAAGGAGAAATATCTGAAGCTTTCAAAGTCAGAATAGTTCTGAGACAAGAAGATGGATTCTTACCAATGATGTTCAATCAAGCTCTAAAAAAAGTGATTGTAGAAAATCACTCGAAAATGGTGGGGTGCACGTCGAAATGAAATATTTATTTATTGCTATTTACAAGTGCATTATAATACATTTAGTAAATCTGATCTAAGTTAAATTGGAGTGTTACAGGCGTGTAGAGAAACTACCCATTGGTGGCCCTCTAATGACATTTTACATTAGCTGGTCTCGTGGCCATCTTCTTTTCAGGCGTCTCGGAGGATTTTGAGGAATGGTAGAGGATGCAAGATTAGAAACTAGGGGGTTTGAGTGGTTAGAGAGTTTATAATGGAAGGAGTGATATCTGGTTCGGGCTAGATCGGTTACATAGGGAACATTAAGGTCTTTATGTATGATTTTATTTGTGACAAAGTAAGGATCATTGGGGATTTTACGAAGGATTTTGGATTGTAAGGGTTGAATACGAGAGGAATTCGAAGGTTTAGTGGAGCCCCAAAGCTCAACTCCTTATGTCCAGGTTGGCCCTATTACAGTTATGTAGATCAGTCTTTTGTAATGTGTTGGAAGTTTAGACCGTTTGTTTAGTGAGTGCTGTAATAGTGGAAATCGACGTGCAGTTTTCTGTCTTTTCAGTCTGGTGTGAGGATTCCAGGTTAATCGCTTGTCCAAATGTAGTTCAAAATAGGGGGTAAGAGTAACATCATTAAATGAAACTGTAGGGCAGTCAATAAGTTTACGACGAAGGGTAAAGGTCACCAATCTCGAGGGCTGTGATATGGGATTAGAGATTTTGGGATACAATTAATAGGTTATTATTAAAACGAACACACATGTGTCATCGGAATACGTGGTGAGGATAGTGTTAGGATTGATTGGAATGTCAGCTGTATAGACGGTGTAGAGGATGGGACCAAGGATACTGAAATGAAATATAAAGTCCTAGCGTATGCGGACGACATTGCGGTTCAAGGGTGTACCAAGATGACATGGAAAGTCTTTCAAAAACTTTATTAAGAGAAGCAGAGGACATTGGAAGACTAAATAAATTATTGTAAGCCGAGAAATGCACTCTAACAATTTGCGTAGCTGGCAAGTCGTTTCCGAAAATAGACGGTTTCAAATACCTCGGCTCTACAATAAAATCAATATATGATAAACGGACTGAGATAGACCAGCGTATAACAAGCCTTCTTCTGTTCCTCAAGAACACTGAAATCTCGAAAAATATCTAATAATCTGGAACTAAAGGCGTACAATGCCATGACAAAGCCAGCTTTAATATACGGCTGCGATGCCTGGGCTCTAACAGGTACACTAGAAAGTAGAATCGATAGATTTAAACGTAATGTCCTCCTTACAATTACAGGAGCGATCAGGGATCAGAGCCTTAACTAATGGGGCAGGAGATTTAACAGTGAAATGCTTGCAGAGACTTGTCCATCAATAAGTGGGACACGTGGCTTCAAGCATACATAACAATGAATGCCAGTATGGTAGGCTAGAGACCATGTGTGAGGCCAAACACCAGATGAATAGACAGAATCAAGATGAGGAAGAGCTGCATGCAGAAAACTGAAAAGCAGTAGCCCAAGATAGGCAGCTGTGGCCTATTATATTAATATATAAATTGGTCAGTATGGCAGAATCCGTAGAAGGCCGACAATACCGTCATTTTTGCCAGTCAATGTTTCTTACATCAGCCCGGAGTCTTTAGCACCTACCAAGAATATATTTCATTTTATTTACTGAAGATTATATGATTTGTAAACCTTTATAAGGCATATTATAATAAGCATGGACTGGGTATTGAAGGACGCGCTGCCAATAGCAAACCAGCTGCTCGTAACGGCCAATAAAATTTCAGCCGCAACGGCGGGCCCCAGCCACGAACAGATATTTTATCGTTTCATGAATACGCAGAAAATAGTCTTGGAAATATATTTTTCTAGTTGAGGGGAGATCGTGTCACAGTCACTTCATAGTCATCTTCCATTTTATCGTCTTCATACGAATCCTCTTTAGTCCAGAAATATTCGCTATAAAAAATAATGTCCAAGAAATCGTATGTGATATTTTTCTATTATACCCAAACTATTTACTGTTTGCAATTACAAATCATTATATAAACACTGCATACATTTAAACGATCATTGTACTGTTTTTATGAATAAAGGAATAAGTAAGTTAGATTTCTAGTTAAAAAACTAATATTAATTCATATATTTGTAAGAAAAATTGCATTATCTCCTTAAAAATTGCAATCCTACATATTTCATCACTAATATTACCAGCCGTTTGTTTATTAATGGCTAAATAAATTGGTTGAATAAATCAAATAAATACTACTAAAAAAGGTGTTGGGTACTATGAAGGGCTTGGGTTCAGTAAGTTTTAAATGCAGTTTCTATTTAAATGGTTGTGCATGGAGGCGATTTTCACTATATCACATTTGACGGCCAGTTTTTTATCCCGATTTTAATACCAGATTTCTTGAGCCTGGTTGTATCTCAGAAAAATGAATAAATTATTTATTATTATAAAAAAGAGCAAAATATTCCAAAGCATGAGAGGAAGTTTCACACAGCAAGTTTTCTTGAAGGTTTTTCTCTTGGCAATATGGTCTACCTAACGATCTAGGTCTTACATGTATTCCAAGCATTCCTCATCTTCTAATTCCCAACCTGTACTCGCTTCGGCAGTACATATACTAGTAATTCCCATCCTCTTCAAGATCTCCTTTACATCTTCCAACCACCTCAAGAATGGTATTGTTTTGGGGTTCATTCCCTAGGCATGAGCGCAACAGTTATATGATTTGGTTCCCTTCTACATTTGAGGCAAAATCAGGCTTCTTTCACATTAGGCGCAACGCTTTCTTGGCCAGGATTCTCTATTGCCCATATTCACAGAATTTGTCATAGATTCCGCGCAAAAATTGTCTTTAACGTGCTAGTGACTACCTTTCTGAAGTTCAAAATATTCAAAATAATTCAGGTCTCAGAACCATATGTGACACCCCCTGATTTCTTTTAGGTGAACTGTTCTTTTTTTAATTACAGCCATCTAAAGAATAATTTTAGGAATGATAAGTAATTATGATAACTAACCTTATAGTAGTAATAATGATAAGGTTTGTTGTAGCTCTCCTGTTTGCCAACACTTGACGACTACCTAAAAGTGGTTACTTGGTAGTACCAAGAATCTGCGCCGTTTTTCCTTGTTAACAATTTCTTTTTAATTACAGCATTATATTTAATGAAAGTAACTCAGTTGGAGTAACTAACGTCAAAGAAATAATCTTGATGAAATGTGTAGTACTTGGCAACTATGCAATTATCAACAGTTACTGCTAATTATTGGGGGGAATTAGTACAGTAGTGGGCCCAGAAAGACTTTTACCAACCCCTGAAGACTAAATATAATTCGTATTACTGTGCCTCGTACTACCCAGAATCCGCTTTGTTCTGATTAAAAATGAAGGAGGAAGGAAACACGTGTTTTCAATTTAAAAATAATAAAATTAAAGGAGATACGTCCTTAAAAATAGGTTCTTGGAAATGTTAATTTATTTTATATCTTGGAAGGAATGTATGACCAATTCGTCGTGAATTCCAGTAATCGCTTTTACATTTGTAGCGGGCCGACAGGCTGGATAAGGAAAAGTGAACTGGTATTTTAAAGACATTTATTTTTTCCCGTCTCCATAATCTATAAAAATCCTTAGACAAGTTCTAATCTAAATAAAAATATTAGCTATCTAACATAATATTATATCAAATATGTTGGTGGGAATATATAACATAAGTGAAATATTTAAATGAAATTGTTTTATGAATAGAAAATGGTTGAGGGTTTCGGTCTAGAAGATTTGAAAGTAATATTTATTTTATTGTGACAACCCTTGTGGTTTTATTGTGGCCCATATTTCAGGTTTTATCAGAGCTAAGAATAAGCTAATTAACAACGTGTTAGAACATAACATGTAAATAAATTGAAATTATAATCATGAGGAAAGAAAACAATATGTAATGAAAACATATATAATGAAAACCTTGAAAAAATTTGTATAAGAAACTCAAATAATGAACTAAAATATAAAGTATAAATATTTAGTAATTATCTTTTTTTTCTTTATTTTAAAAAATATATAAAAACCATAGCGACGTTTCGGAGTCCTCCACCGTCTTCAGGATACTTCTACCAATTTGAAAAACTATGCAAGAATAATATAAGAATAAAAATCTATTTAAGAATCATTATTAAAATATTAGTTCAAAATGTATATATTATAATTATAACAATAACCTTTCTATGTCTCAAATCCATAAATTTACTTCATCCATTTCTTAAAAAAATCAAATATTTCGGGGAAAAAATTAGCTAACTCATGGGTATCTTTATCGATTCTCTTTTATGTTTATCTCTTATTACATTCTTTGCTACCACACCTTTTTTGCAGTACTTAAGCTTAAATTATTAATAGTTTCTGAATAATGGCTGAAGAGCCACCAGGTCAGTCTTAAAATTTAACACCCTATTAATATTTTTTGTGATATGGATAGATTCTGATATTATCCTACTATTTAAACTTTTTTTTTCTATTTCTGAAATTTTAGAGTTTTCAAATTCGAAATTATGTTTGCTTATTATGCTGTGATGGCCTGATGTTTTATCCTCGTATATAATCTTTTTGTCTATCATTCCAGTTTGGTCTTTTGTATTACAAAAATCAATAGAATGTTTGATCAAAATATTATTGGATAATTGAAAAAATTAAGATCAATGCAAATATGAATTACAAACATTTATTCACGGAAGCCCTTACTCAGTGTATAAAAAATAATAATTTTACCTAAAATAAGAAAACAAATTGGCCAAGTGAGGTGCCTCCCTTTCAGACAACGTAAGTTATATGAATAACTTATTAAATCGGGGGCTGCCCGTAGCTCAGTGGTTAAGACACAGTCTTGCTAATTTGATGTCTATTGGTGGTGCCGATTCGAATCCGGCCTGGGACCTTAACTTTGTCATTGAGTGGCGGTCCCACAAAATGAGAAACTTTGACAACAACCATGGTTAGGCAGCACAGGACTCCAATGGGAATCTTGGCCGAAAAAAAAAACATATTAAATAGAAAGTTAGAAACATGAATAAAAAACCTTTAATTCTAAGAAAATGCATAGGTGATATACTCTTGGTGCAACTATAAGCACATATGAAGAATTTCTAACTAAATTAAATAGTTATTATAGTCAAATAACAATTATAAGTTAACAGTGATGTGGCGAACATAATTTGTGTGCAAGGAAATATTATTAAGAAAGGACAATAAGTGGCAAGAAGGGTTTGGATACAAGAACAAGATAAAAATACTCACCAGTCAAAATTAACATTACCTGAATAATATAGGTAATTCAGTATCCAGGGTTGTTTGAATAAATACGATATATGGTGGAAGGAGGCTGTTATTAAAATTCGTTAAAATTGGTTTAAATTTATCCCAGATGTGCCTAATCATAAAAAATGAATTGGTACCCGGCGATATCTTAGCGAGTAAACAAAGACATTAGATATATTTCGAGTCATTTAGGTTAGTAGCTAAAATCATAGTAATATCTTTTCACCCCTCCTAGAACACTTAATTCTGTAAAGTGGTTTATAAGAACTCCCATTACACGAAAATCCAATGCTTGTCTACACTTTTAAGGAAGTAGTTTAAAAAATATTAAAAGATGTTCTTAATGGTTATTTTATAGGAATTCGGTCATGAAAAAAGACTATTAAGATCCGAAAATAGAATCGCCCAATACCACTCACACAAAAATTCTTGGGAACAGCTGTTGTTGACTACTCTAAAAAAAATATTCTTTAAAAGTAATATATTTTTCTTAAAACAATCCTGATCTTTTTTTTATCCTTCACTTTCTTTATTTATCATATTATAATTTTATTGATAAATCCACATTCACTTAAAAAGGTTTTTTTTTTATGGATAGATCGGCCTGGTGGTTAATACATGGTTATTAATGGTCTGTTACAAGAACTACTTCTGACTGTCCGGAACTGTGTGGAGCAGGCCTAGTTTGGTTTACTTTTAACAATTGACAATAGTAATCCAAAAGACTCCCCTAACTTTTGCAGTGTTATAATTATTTAACAGATATAAATAACAAAGATAAATTATTTCGAATAACTAGGGGGAGGGGTACCCCCTGTCCACCTAACGGCGAACCATCCCCCAAATTATAAAACTGTTCATTTAATTGTATTACTCGTAGCTCAAATCATATACCTGTAATTTACATGTATTCTGTAGTTCTGGTTATGTTATTTTTTTTTCAATATAGTATAAGTAGGAAAAACAATATATTAAGTATTTTTCCAACATTTTAATTTGCAAAATAAACTTACATCACAAAATAGTGTACATATAGATCACAAAAGTGTGCTGAGCCCTGCTCTACAGAGCACCTATGCTGACCAATATACTAACTTCAACGACCGAAAAGCTCTAACAGTTTCATAACAATGTGATCAGACATATGGTGAGACATACTTCACTATAAAGAGCAAAGACGGAGCACATACACTTGACACTCGACCTGTGACATAATTTATCACGAGGAGGCATATAAAATTTTTTAATAGCCTCTAGTATTGTACGTGCCCTCTATTCAGGACTCAAACACCGAATGGACGACCAAAAAGATGGCAGAGCCACATGAACAGACAGTCTAGACTGAGGAAAAGTAACTCAACAAACCTGGTGAGCCCTGAAGACTGACACAAACCAGTATCCATTTCCAAAAGATCGAATTACCCCTGCACCCTCAAATGCATTACCAATCCAGAGAAAGAGACTACTCTTGAACTGTTTTTTACATCATGACAACAACCCAACGCAACCATGGGACTAAGGAAAAAAAACTAAATTCTTTTTTATAGAATAGAGAGATGATAAATAAATAATAATAATTGTTATTGAAAAATAAAAGAAAGAGAAAAAAATAATTATGTAACAAACATCTAATTATTTAAAATAAAATCTAATTATTTAAAATAAAATCTAATTTAAGTCTCCATCCTATTTAATTCTTAAAACACTCTTCATATTCTTAAAGGTCCGACGTTTCGGCCATCTTCAATCTTAAAGACTAATTAACACTCACATCAAATATTTAAAAAACTTTTTGAAGGCTATTCTGCCCAGGTCAACTGTGTCAATCACAATTACCCAATTTTATTACTCTTTCATTAATATTAAAATATTTTATTATAATAAATTTAACACTGTTACACCTTCCTGTCATAACAATAGTGTCATACAGATGGATGATATATTCACGGACTATGTTAAGGTAGCTACTCTGTGGGATGATTTTCCTGAAGAAGGTGATTTGATCAAAGTGATTTCAACAAATCCCTCGACTATTTATGTTAAAAAATGAAATATTATTGTTTAGATATTAACAATATTTATTTGGTAAATCCATGAACTATTAAACACAGGATAGGTAATAAAACAATAGTTATTAAATGCAAACTATTTATTCAAAACTAATTAGAAAAAAAAATAGAAACTTGAGCTGATATTTTAAATAACAAAAAGCATATTTCTCGTAAGTTTAATAATTAAATATTAATTTTAATGCATTTTTTATCTTATTTTTTAATATTTTCATAGTTTATTTATGGCATCGAGAGTTACAAAATCCGTTACTTTTATTACAGGCACATCTTTTCACTAAAACAGTTAAGAGATTTTATGGAATCACTTCTCAGATTTCTTATTTTAAAATCTTCCGTGCATTGATCATTTAACTGAGGGATTCAATCGAATCTCCATTTTCATCATTTATGATCATTCAAACGACATATACATATGAAATAAATAATGAATAGTAAACAAAAAAAAATAATCCAAGATAAATACTAATAATGATATAAGAAGAAAAAATCGTAATAAACATAAATAGATAAGTGAATTTAATATAAGAAAGATAAGATGTCAACTTGGTTAAAGAATTCTTCTTTCTAGGAATCCCTGAACAATCCAGCCATCCATCAGGATACCGGGATCGAATAGCTTCTTTCTCAATCATATCACTGATTTCAACAATAATAATAATTTCTAATTGAAATGGTTTTAAAGGAAAAAATTATCTGAACTCGTACTAGTACATTAGATGAATCTAGTAGCATTACAAATTACGCCTCTTGTAAAGATTAAGAGATTAGTGTCTTCATTATTTGAGCAGTGAATAAGAATCTGTTTTACTGCTCTCTCTTTTAAGCACGTAAAAGAATTTTCGAGTAAAAATATTCATCAGACTCAATGACAGAGTGCGGGTACGAATTCATCTCTGTGTAATTTATTTTGGAGGTTAGGACTCCATTTGTGAGAGGAGTTAACGATTGGTGGCGGAGGGAGAATTATTTCATCGCTGTTAGTTTGTTAGCAAGTTCTTTTTTGCCGGATATATGAGAGAGGAGGGGAGAAGAAATTAGTGGCTAGCCGCTCTGAGCCTCTGGGGGCATTTTTCAGCCCCTTCCTATAGCCGGGCCCTAATCAGTCTCAGATGAGCTCCCACAGTCTGCCAATTTCTCTCTGCCCTCTGCTTACATAACTGCTCGTCCAATTCATTCCATTAGTTATCCTACTTCACTAGAAATTTTCAACATTTTATCATTTATTTCTACAATAGATTGTTGAATAAAGTCATTTGAAATTCCCAGAGCCTGAAAAAAGATTTTTCTTTCAACATAAAAAAGTTACTATGATTTTACTGTAAATACACATTTCAAACTGACAAAGATATTTATTTTATTATTTTAGACTAATATAAATAAACATTGTGAGAAGCTGTGGTTATGTCAGCATCCTTGGAAAGTATTACAGACTATCTTTTTTTCTGAATTCTATCAAAACATATTCTCCAACTTCTCTTTCTTAGTCTTATTTTATTTATTTATAATCATTTAAAAAAAAAACATCCAATACCAGATGATATCTATCGGTCGGTACTAAAATAACATATGGAAATTAAATACATAAGTGAAATGTAATTATTAAAATTTATAGGGCTATTAGAGCGTTGTAGAGGCTATACAATTATTAAGCTAGATAAGTACAATATGAATTGATCTCAAGTGATACAACTAATAATTTAATCAACAACTACTAAAATGAAAATAAAGTAAAAAAACAAAAATAAAATAATAATTGTAAAAAAAATTAAATTATAGGTATTAAATAAAAAAATAAAAATAATTCAAAGGACTTTGAAGTGAATAATAAAGCTGCAAATTTACAATTATTGAATTAATATAATATTGAGAATAAAACAAGATGAACATGATAAAAATAAGGATCCAATAATATCTATTACTAAGCACACTCATACATCGCTAATTCTAATCGTAATTCATAAGTAATTATGTGGAGTTAAGAAAAGATATAGGCAGATATGGTCATTTGGTGGATTAAAATAAATTATTGGGAGTCATTGAAGTAAGAAGGTACTCAGTGATATA
>NW_027113325.1:22243-53723 GCF_000696795.3 Halyomorpha halys | reverse complement strand
TATGTTCATTGGGTGAATCAAAATCAGTTATCGGGAACCATAAAAGTAAGGAAGTACCCAGTTAAATATTTCGTTTTTATATATTTTTGTAGTTGATTTATTCATTAGTTCTTCTGGTAAGCGATTGGACAGATATGGTACCATTTAGTTTAACGTACGTTTACCAAATTTATTGGTATAGGTTGGTTCGATAAATTTAATTTTTTTTTATAACATTTTTTATATACATTATTCCTTTTCTAAATAAATTATTATCCATACATTTTAAGATAATTCTATAAAAATAAAACAGTTTAGATGGTAAAGTACCAACGATAATAAGATTTTCTGCTTTATTATTGCGGTGCATTATTGTTTTTAATGTTCGATTTTGTAGATTTACAAGCGTTGATAAATGAATATCAGCACAGACACATAACATTCGATCTCATATCTTAACATCGACTCAAATTATGCTTTGTACACCATTAGTAAAGCTTCTCTGTCCTGTACAAATCGAAGGTAATAAATTTTATATGGGGATACTCTTAATCTGTTTAAAATATTTACTATATGTGGCTTCCAAGAAAAAGCAATATCCACAGTAACACCTGGATATTTATATATTTAAATTTTCTACATTTAATTTTTTACAGCAACATATTTTTATATTATAAATTTTAGTGAGACAATTCATTTTCATCGCGTATTTTCACTTACGAACTTAAATTTTATGTTTTGCTACATTTGGGCACAATTCTAATTAATTTAAATTAACATATTTCACATAATGTACTTATTTCACTAATTTTTATATATTTAATTCCTAATTTATTATTATTTTTTTTCTGCATATCAGAATTGATTAAGGATACGGTATGGGAAAACATATTAATCATCAAAGTATTAGTAAACATTTCTTTGCAGATTTAGAACAACTCTATCCATCTATTTCTATATATCGTTTCAGGTCCCCATTTTTCAAAATGTAGCTAATATATTTGGAAAAAACAAATTGTTTAAATTGGACCAGTATTAACCGTGATACTTTTATACTCTTTCTTAAAAATTATATTTCTCAGTTTCTCATGAACACGTTCAGTTCTGGTTTGAGGATTATGTGAATATTTCGAAATCTAAACATATCCTGGAATATCTGCTTTGACTTAATTCACTTATAAGGAATATCAGTCGATGCAGGAGAACGATGTTACAATCTTTCAAGGAGAGGGAATCTTATATACCTATCTTGCCTTCGAAATCGCATTATTAGAGCCAGTCTTATCTTAAATTTAAAACAATTACTAATAGCAAATAAATCAGATTGTAATATCACGTAAAACTATGCATCAGTGTGGTACCTTATCTATCTTTTATCTATAATTTATTATATTGAAGATACAATTATTCTTCCAACAAAATAAAATAAAAATAATTAAATCTTTACCAGTCCATTATTAGTAAAGATACACTGTATCTTTAAGGCAAAACTGTATCAGTCTTAGCACCACAAATTATTTTGTAAATGCATTGTAAAATTAGGAGCTCCAAGTCAAAATAAATTGTACCCATTAAATGGTAAAAATGATTTTGTATGAGAATTGTAAATTATTAATAGCAAATAATAAATGCATAAAATGTTTTGAATCATATTCCATCTTTTGTCTGGTATACAGCGCTTTCATGACTGTTTTTCAGCCAAATGAGTTTTTCAAGTTTATCGAATTTAGAGTTTATTAATTAATTGATTATAAATTATATTTATAATTTATAGTTTAGTATTCACAAATTTGCCGCAAATCGTTGCATTGATTATCATATTATGCTATATAAACAATTAAAAACTTGTAAAATTAAAAATGGAAATTTGCTTAGAAGAATATTTTTAAATAATCCTTTCTAGACATCTCTTTGCACATTTTTTCTAAAACATATATTAAGGTACTTTTAAGAAGTTGAAAATTTGAATATTAATAACAGCAATATAAAATCGTTTAATCCAATTAGCCTTCTAATAGCTCTTCAGATAAGGACAAAATTAAAGGTTTTTAATCCTCATAGGTTAGTTTTTTATGTATTTTTAGATAAATGTAAATAAAATAAAATGAAAAATAGTTTATTATTCTCGGACTAGGTTCCTTTAAAACAAACATAAGAAAATTTTAATTTTACAATAACATGTATTAGCCAAAAACAGTGTGACCGTAATCAATTAAAATTTATATTAAAATTCTATGTAAATAATTTTAGATACACAGAAAAACATAATAATAAAAACTAACTGACTAAATACATAAAAAACAAAACAAAAAGATAGCTAGAAATGATCTCTACTATTATACTATTGGATTTGATAGGAGAAGTAAAATATAGTTAAACAGAGGGGTTTTAAACGTGGGAAGAATTGGTATATGACGCCTATTAAAGGGAATGGAGTTCCAGAGATATGCAGCTCGGGTAAAAAATGATTTATTAAAAGCAGCAGTTCGGTGAAGTGGAGGGTAGATGTCAGATAAACCGGATCTGGTAGTACGACTGATTGGGATTGGACTGAGAATTTGAATTGCAAGTTTTCTAGGATATACGAGAGTGAAGATAATGTAAATGTATATAGCATTTAGCGAGTTTTATTTGCTTCAAAACAGCTATTAAGTTAGGTAAGCTTTATATATATTATGAATTAAAAATAAAGACTATTATTGCATGATATAGGTGTTTTATAAAAATTTTGGATTTATACTCCACGATTTTGTACATTATGGGTTTTTTAAATGTACGTTTTTCGGTTTTCACTGCAGGAAAATTCAGTCTTTTATTATAATAATAATCGGTGGAATCAACTGATAGTTCGGGAAATTTGTAGCTAAGTCACTTTTTCTTTTATTTTTTTTTTTTATTTTCACTTTTCGGCCAAAAAAGGTTAGCGTGACCACTTTCTTTCTTTATATAAATTGTTACTCTTAGTCTTTTCTTTTGCTACTTTGGCCGTAATAAACGACTCTGGTGGTTTATGAGTTGTAGAGCTGGTTCGAAGGCTATTTCTCACAGTTATTCCGTGTGGTATTTTACCGCTATAGATCTGAGGCTCTATAAATTGTCCTTAATGTGATCGCAGTCAAGGGAGGCCACACACCATTTACCCCGCCTTCCACAAGACCTTCCACAAAGTCCGCTAACACTTGAGCACACATACACACTTGCTCAAAGCCCCGCCAGCTAGTTACAACGGCAAACGGAAATCTTACAAGATAGGGCAAATACTAACTCGCATTAACTTGGCCACTGAACTCCAGGTGTGAGTTGGGGATCGCGATAATCTTCCATTCACGGCCTTTCCCCCATATTTCTCTGTTTTAAGTACGCCCCAGGTCACCCAGAAAATCGCTTTGATTAGTGAAACATTCTCTTGCATTTATACATTTTTTTTATGGTCATTGATGAGATTCTGCTTAAAAATAAATTTTCTTTTTTAATTTTTCTTTGAAGTAAGGTCAGGGGAACAGTTTTCACTATTAAATCACAGCCAATTGCATCATGAATTACAAATGGAGACAATACAGGAATCAATAAAAAAAGGTTCATCAAGTTCCACTCGCAGTTACCGACAGTTAAAGGAGCAGTGACCTACATCTTGGGAAACCCAACTGCATCCCGAAGACAGAAGCCCAGGCTGCTGCAGAAAATCCTGTTTATAAGTTCTTTATTCATCAGTTCTGTAATTGTCATTCTAAAATTTTATTATTTTAATTTTTTTCTCTTAATCTTTTTTTAAATTAACCGTTTACCATAAGAAGTCAATTATTTACTTTGTTAAATCCATAAATGTCATTGTTTTGTTATTATATTTACTTTTATTTTTCCTCCTGTCCTACAGTATCCTTTCTAAATACTCCACTAACGCCTAACTTTACTTAACTTAACTAACGAGTTGTGCAAAAGTGTACGAACAGGTACACATTTGTCCTATTGGTATTTCCTGGACTTTATATCTCCGGTTCTGATTTGTTTAATTAGACCCGGTTAGTCCCATTTGGTGCAGTTTACTGAGCTCTAAACAACTTCCAAGATTTGTGTAGATGGATGCTTGTGAAGTGTTGAAGTTATTACTATTTTGTATTTGTATAAAAAGTAATCAAAGGCGAAATTTTGGACGTAAAAATTTTATTTTCTGATTTTTTTCGAAAATTCGTATTCAAGGGTTACTAATTTCTAAAGTGCTAAAAACGAATATCAAATTTGTTTCACTCCTGAAAAATCTTTTACCACCTCTTTGATAGGTCATTCGGTCAGTATTGTTTCAATATTTTGTCAAATTGAACACAGTGAGGGTTATTATTTAAAAGCCATTTATATTTTAGGCAGTATATACATGAAAATACCTTAGTTAATCAAATTGTCTGAAATAATGATAAAGAAAATATCTAATTCGGACCAGTATTAACGATGATACAGCGAAGTTAGTTATTATCAATTATGTTACTATAGTTGCTAAAAACGAATGTCATTGTATATATTGGTTCAATTTATGTTGCCAAATCGTGATTATAAAGTATACGTATATGTTTAATTTAATTAAATATAGAAATTTAAATCAAACATTAATCAATTGTGTTCATTAAACGTATATAATTATTAAATATAGCAATAGCGAAGCATTGCCGGGTCAGTTAGTTCATTGAAGATTTTTCGTACTTTTACTACAGTTATTCTCCTACATAATAATTTTAATATCATGGGAACATAAACGTACGCACAATTAACATATGTTTACTATGGAGATTTTTATTAAACAAAAAAAAAATAAAAGAATTCAAGTAATTATAAGATCACGCAATTATAATCCACATTACATCTTCAAATTGAGAGGTAAAAATTTTCATTTGCATTTTTGGGACACAATTATCATTGTAGTTTTTATTTGCTCAGTCCTGTTAAATTCTGACATTTCTGAAAATCTCCTCAACAAAACTATTTTCACGTATTCGTTTATGAATCCCTACTCTATGTTGTTTGTCGCTAGTATATTCTCTAACTTGAGTGAAGGACTGGTCGACGGAGCAAACTTTTACAATAATTTACCGAAGTTCATTTTCCAAGGTAAAAGTTATACCTTGATAAGAATTGTCACCTTCTCGGCGAGACGTGACATTTACGATAAGAGATCTGGAAGAGTTGATTGTCTGGATGTGGTTTATCGCTCAGGATTAGCATAGTACTATATCAGTAACAACAGAGATCTTTCATTTAATAGTTATCTATCAACATTTTTTTTCGTATAAGATTATATAAGATCCGAAATCCTTCGTAAAATCCTCAATGCTCCTTACTTTGTCACAAATAAAATCATGCATAAAGACCTTAATGTTCCCTATGTAACTGATCTAGCACGAACCAGATATCACTCCTTCCATTAAAAACTCCCTAACCACTCAAACCCACTAGTTTCAAACCTTGCATCCTCTTCCATTCCTGACAATCCTCCGAGGCGCCTGAAAAGAAGATGTCCACGAGACCAGCTAATGTAAAATGCCATTAGAGTGCTACCAATGAGTAGTTTCTCTACACGCCTGTAACAGTCCATTTTATCTAAGACCATATTTACTGAATGTATTATGTAATATACAGTTGTAAATTTCAACGTTTAAAAAAAAAGATTATATAAGGTGAGTTTCATATTATATATTTAATTATAAATCGAGAAATAAATCTATTGTTCATTTAATGAAATATAATAAAAAATTATTATTTTTCTGAGACAATAGTCCTCAAAGAATTATTATATAATTAGACTTTATCTAGTAAATTATTTACACAAGTTTGTTATTTAAATTACAATTGCAAATTTATGGGGGTAATTACATTACAGGAAGCATTCATATTGGAAGGAGATAGTTGATCGATGATATAAAGTAGATAGTCCGAGTGGCGGTCAATAAAGATACAAAATAGTTAATCAAAGTTTCGCCCCACTTTGCATGGCTTCGTCAGGGTGAAATGAAAACAAAATACGAACATAAGAAGTGGCAAAAAATTAGATTACATATTAAAAAAAAATTGAGATTAAATGCAAACAAATATTTTTTTTATAAAAAATAAGAAAGCCTGACTTAAAGAAGTATAAATATAGGTGAGTAGGAAAATAAGTAATATTAATAATATTAAAATAAATAATTAATTTCCTATTTACATATATTTATACTTCTTTAATTAAGCTTTTTTATTTTTTATAAATAAAATATTTGTTTGCATTTTATCTTAATTTTTTTGTATATGTATTCTAATTTTCTGTAACTTCTTTCAATGTTAGTATCAAGTTTTTATTTAGCCGCGATAAAGCCCTGCAAAGTGGGACGGAACGTTGGTTACAGTAAATATTTTCTACTATTTTTTACCTACATTGACTATCACCCAGACTATCTTTCTGCAACATAGTATTTATTTTAGAAAGTAGAATAAAATTAATTCAAGTCGACATAAAATCAGAAGACAAGACACAAAATTCGAAAAAAATCAGTAATTTTTCCTTTAAAAATTGTATCATGATGCTCTTTGAGATTAGGGTAATTCTTAAAGAACTTAACTGTGAACTGAATATTTTAAATTTAGCCCTTCGGTCTAGAGCTATCTGTATAGTCCTTTCTCACAGAGAGCTATCATTTTCTATCTCAGCTTTAGAAAAATTAACAATGGAACAAATTGTCTCAAACATTACGTTTACCCAACGAAAACAACCAAGAATGAATCTTCATCACCCACCCTCCAAGCATGATATTGCATTTATGAAAACTGTATATGGGTTTTTTTCAGATCTGTAATGTGCAGAATTAAAAATACACACATATTTCAGTAACCTGCTTGTCTAAAAATTATTATTAAATAAATGGCATGCCGTACGACCTAATATGAATTAGTAATAATATGCGAAGCACTGTTCAAAATATGAAATGGGAGCACTTAGCATTTTATATACAGATCCTTTCAGGATTTCTGTAAGGAAGGAGATTGATTTTTTCCCGCCCCTCAATAGAAGAAAAATAGAAATGGATTGATGAAAAATTATAACTTTGTTCTTTTTCACAACTGAAGTTCTATAAATTCTAAAAAAAGATATGGAAATTTAAACCATTTGACAGTACCACCCAAAAATGAAAAAAATAAAATTCCATCACTTCTCGCGAAATCTGCATGGAGGGAATGATGGCATCATCATAATCTAAAGTACGTGATTCGGTCCTAACGCTCTTTAAGCGACTCGAACGAACTGCCGAAAGGCATGTTCGACAAATGAAATCCTTGGAAAACCAAGAAAGGCTGGAGAGAAGGTAGGTGAAATTTGACTAAAATAACTTCCAAAATTGGAGAAACAGCATGGATCCTCGTCCAAAACCATTCTGAAAAATAACATATTTATTTCTTTATTGTAGAAAGAAATTAGGTGATTCAATTAGGTTCAACAAGGTCATAAGCTCTCTATTCTAGACCCATAATTACAAATTCACAGTTCAGACATATTTTTCAACTAAAAAAATAAATAATCGAAAGATTTATCAGTTCTTAAAATATATATAAATATAGTAGAAACCTTGGAAACTTAGTATTATCGACTAGATATGTGATGCAGTGGATATGGTGCCCAGCTGTGTGACTCATATCGTGTACATGGCCACCTGGCTATAGAGGAGCTTATGTGCTCTACAAATTACGCTTCTATACTTGGTACCACTTTACTGTGTATAGTTATAAATTATGGAATGCAATAATTATATTAAATCTCAATAAGTAGAAAATAGTTCTAAAAGACAAGATTATATTAAAGATTACCATATTAATTTAATCCATGCTGTCTTATTTAAAATCCACAATATGTTGAGATGTTTTATTTTTTATAATTTTTAATTGATCAGGAATGTATTTTTCAAGTTATTTTCTATATAAGTATTTTTGTCTTCTATATAAGACAACTTTCATTTATTTAAAGACAAAAACAATTTTGTTTTTAATGAAAGAACTTAATTGCAGAATTATAAAAATAGTACTTTTAAGATTTAATTTTTTTTCTTCTAAGCCCTGTGGAAGAATAGGGGTTGATATAAGAGGGATAGGAACCAATAATAGGCGATATCTCTTTTACTGCATTTGAAATGCATTATAAGAAGAAAATGTGGTAAGGGTTGGTGATAAAAAAGCTGGAAATCTGAAAAGCGGATTAAGTTTACATTTGCAGATTTGG
This sequence comes from Halyomorpha halys, assembly GCF_000696795.3. Classification (NCBI taxonomy): domain Eukaryota; kingdom Metazoa; phylum Arthropoda; class Insecta; order Hemiptera; family Pentatomidae; genus Halyomorpha; species Halyomorpha halys. The sequence continues at coordinate 45,514 of NW_027113325.1, read as the reverse complement.
TGATTTCAGCAGTCAGTAAGTATTAGTCAGGGCCGTCCGTAGCTCAGGTGGTTGAGGCGCAGGAATTAGCAACCTGAGAACTGCAGGCGGCGCTGGTTTGAATCCGGCCTGGAGTCATAAAAACAATTTTTTTTAAAAATATTTATTTATTGCTATTTACAACTGTACGAGTAACATTATTAAATGAAACTGTAGAGCTGTAGGTAGGTTTATGACGAAGGAGAAAGGTGATTTGATGGGATTTGTTAGAATTAATCTTAATCCTCCAATTACGATGCCATTCTTCGAGGGCTGTGATATGGGATTGGAGAGTTTGGGATACAATTAATGGGTTATTATTAACTGCGAGCACACATGTGTCATCGGCTTACGTTGTGAGGATAGTGTTAGGATTAGTTGGAATGTCAGCTGTATAAACGGTGTAGAGGATGGGACTAAGGATACTACCTTGAGGAACACCAAAGGACTGAGAATAGAGGGATGAGTAGGAACCGTTGTGGTTTACTTGGAATAATCTATTGATGAGAAAGGAACGGATGATGAGAAAGTATGTAGAAGGTAGAAATCTACGGAGTTTGTAAAGCAGTCCCGGGTGCCAGACTCGATCAAAAGCCTGTTATACATAGAAAAAGACTCCCGAGCAGTAAAAAAAAAAGATAAATAAGTATTAGACCTCAGTCAAGTTTGGGACTAGTTGGGACTAGTTAGGGACTAGTTCAGACAAGTTGGGACCTTTGTGGGCGTCCTGTTAGTGTTAATTTCTGAGGAAGTTGTTTAGTGGAGTGTTTGAGGCTATCAGAGACTTTTATGTGCCTCTATGAGATAAATTCTGTTATTGTCGGCAGTCCAGGTGCAGTATGGATGTAGTCAGTTTTCGCTCTTTGTAAAGAAGTATCTTTTACGATACACCTCAGGTCACTACCCTGAAGTTTTTTCGCTGTTTTGCGTGCTATGTTAACCTGGATAGGTGCTCCGTAAAGGAGTGCCGTCTGAGAATACTTTTTACATTTTATCAGTAATTTAAAGAGGAGGGAAAGGTTAGGAGATGTTAGCAGTTGATAAATCCTGTAAGCCTTGGTCCTTACCTCTTTTATTTTCTTATGACAGTGGCGAGCTAGTATCAGGTGTTTATTGAGGAAGACACCCAGGTGCACCCTGGTCCTCGTACTCTCCTACCCTATAGACTTTACGGCGTTTGTTCATCTAGATGGAGAAAATAATACAGACGGTCTTCTTGGATTTAATAATAGTTTTTTATAGGTTAAAAAGATTTTATATTTTCTAACAAGAGTGAGAAAGGCGTTTATATGATGTAGATTTCCAATCTATTCAGGTTGTGAAAAATATATTCGATGGATTCACTAAGTCATAAAAGGCGGGCTTCCATTCAAGAGGGTCTGACTCAAGGATGCTGAACTGAATTAGTATTGGTGAACTTGTTTTTTTGTGAACGACCAAACGTTTCACTTGTATATATACGAAGGTTTTAAATGTGTTTGGAATAATAGGTCCCCTAAAAGTTCAATAGTTATTAATTTTAGAACTAATTTTGTTTCTTAAGCCTAAAAACAGTAATCACTTTTTTTTCAGGCTTAAGGGAGCGAGCGCATACGGCTGTACAGTATATATGAGGAGCAAACTAATACTTTTTGGCGTTATAACTTGTTTGCTATAAACATTAGCACTCCAATTATTATGAATTGGTTCAACTCTTAGGGGAGGGGTACTAATAAAGCTCTCAACAGTATACTGATTAGAGAAGAATATCTTTGATGTAGGTTCCACCGACAATTTTAGAACTCCGAACGCAAAACGCAGCTTTGAGACCATATGACTATTATGTTATTGACACTGGATCTTAAGATTTAATAGACAATTATTTTAATTCTAAGAGGGGTTTTCAGAACTCTCCTCGAAACACTAAATACTTTTGTTTAGAAAAGTTTAAAAATATTTCAGCATAGAGATCATATACATAATGCTGAAATACCCCTGAGCTCTATAAAGATAAACTTTAAAAATGTTGAAATTTCCCATCGTAAAATACCTCGGAAGGTATATATATATATTTATATACTATACACGTTTTTCAAGCAATGGAAAATTTGCTCAAGTGCGAGAATGAATTATTTGAATTGGCTGATACAAGTTTGCCTGAATTTGTGACCGACTCGTCAGGTCTTGATAAAGTGAACTTTTGCTGCTTCCACACGTTTGTTTTCAATTCGCATTATTTTAGAACTGTCAACAGATGAATATTTGCACTCTCTGTGTTCTCATTAATTAAAGTATTTCTTCAACCTTAGTATTCAATAATTTACTCTTGTTTAAATTTTAAAATTCTCTCAATTCGTAGTAAATACAGAGTTTCAAATCTAGTTAACTAACCTTAGTAGTTAATATTTTATTTAGAATACCAAATATAAATTTATGAAGAATTTATCTAGGTAATTAAATTATAAAGTTTTTGATACACATTTTAGAAAGTTTGCTGCTTTGCTGATATTGGTTTTCTTTCACTTCGCATCTGTTTATGTAATTCCTTGAATTAGAAGCGAGTGAATATTAACATTTGTTGCTTCCTTTATTTACTAAGCATTTTTACAAGTCTTACTAGTGGCAAACTTGTTGATTCAGCACAGCCATTTTGGAATAAAATCTTTTGATTAAATTAATAAAAATTCATTTTACAATCAGAACACTTTCATAAATCTGTTTTCTTTGAATTTAACACAACAATTAACTTCTTTACCTTCTGTTCGGATTTCAGTCAATAATAAACCTCTCTCGTGACTTGCTTTGAAACAGATAAAGAAGAATGGTAAATTTTTGAAGTTTGATAAAGGAGAGGACAGATGGTAAAGATATTAATCAGAGCGAGTGTAAAAGGATGTCGCGCTCAGGTCGGACTTATTCATTCTGGAAAAATGCTGGAGCCGGAGCTGGGACCAGTGCTAACTGGATGACCCTCCTTTCAAAGGCACATTAATTAAACATTTCTTTCCTTCTGGCAAAATTAATTATCCACATTATTCGGAGACTTTTGTGCCGCCTCCTTGATACCGCCGTTTTTTTTTCTTTTCCTCGGGCGGAGAAAATGATAAATAAGCTGCCCTTATTGTTCCAACCCTCCCCCCCCCAAACCTTTCCTCTCTTGTTTATGTCACAGGCCATATTTAATATAAATCATGTCCAGCCCTCTCTCACCTCTCATTATCCCAGATTTATTTTGTAGGTGAATTCATAAATATAATATTTATTAACCCAGAGAACTTTCATTGATGAAGGTTGAAACATGCAAATGTTACTACAAATATGAATGTAGTTTTATCATATTTTTTTTAAAGCGGTTTTTAACATTTCTACCGTGTTGAACAACATTATTTATGTTTTAAGTGATTGTAGACTTTTAATCTTCTAATCTTACAATGGATCAACAAACCTTACACAACTAGTATTATTTTTTATTACACAATTGGTAAGGCTGTGTCTTAACCACTGAGCTACGGGCGGCCCTAATGTTTTATGTTACATTCTATTGTATATTTCAAACAGTGGAAATAGAGATCAGAGAGCACATTCGCACCATATTTGCTGTGATATTAATTAAATGATAAGAAAATAATAAATAGATAAAAAAGAACAAAACAAAACAATAAACTATATACCACATTTACATTCATGCAGGGGAACTCCGATCTGAGTTTCCTCCGACTTGTGAAGGAAAAGGCAGAACAAATTTGACAAACTAAATCTAAACTTGAAGAGAAACAGTGTATGACCATGAAATCATACTTAATGAAATTAATTTAAAGTAACGCCACATCGGGAGAAATAAAGTGAGATAAATATATTCAGTGGCCTGGTCAATAGAGGGTTGAATGTGGTTCAGACACATCCTCTCCTTTCTCTCTACCCTACTCCTCCTCAAAAAAAAAAAAATAGTAATCTCTCATTTCTATTTATAAACCACAATTATATAAATCTCTTGATAAAAATCAGTGAAAAATAGATCTTATTCCTTGAACATTTTGTCCCGTAGGAATAAAAGAAAAGTATTGCTCTGGCTAAATAAGTGTGGTTGTACTATCTTGAAAGAAAAGTTTTACATATCAACACAAATACAGTTATACCTCTATAACCAAAAATTCCCCAAAACTAGAACAAATACGCGTTTCAGACAAACAAGTAATTTGGTTCAAATTTAAATTATATATACCTAAAATCATAAAGTGGGTAAAACAATTTAAACGAAATATAAAATGAATCAAAACTTTCTATATGCGTTTTGTGCACTACTCCAGGTAATATAATACGGTACTTGCTGGGACACAAGGAACACGCAACAAAGGGGTTCGAGTCATGAAACATTTTTTTTTTTTCAGACCAAGTTAATTCTATTTCTATTAAATCAAGTATCAGTCCCTGGAGGGGCAATTCGTGTTAGTATGTTAATATTTATGAAATTTGAAATAATATAAAGAAGTTCATTAGAGATCTTATTTATTATGATGTTATAGCTTATCTGGTCAAGTGTTGGCAGATTCGCTGCCGCGGTCACGTCCCTCGTCCAGATTGAGTGGTTTGCGAAAATGGTGAAAAACATGCATATCGCCTGGTGTTCTTGAAAGTGTCTTTCTCGGTCAGAGGCTGGCCACCTAGTCCTCGGCTGAGGCGTGGTGGTAGGGGACAAGCCAGGTCCTATCTTGCATGCCACGATGGACAATATCCGGCGGCATCGCAGTTGCGGTGTCGAAACAAGCTGGGGCATCAGAATATGAAAACTCTGACCCTGACTTTGTACAAATAAAAAAAAGACCGAAAATATCGTGGTATGTAAATCCGACAACCTGAAAGGAAAAACCGGTTCCGATATGGAGAAAAATCCACATTTACCATTCACCATTTTACTCTTGCTGGGTTGTTAATTTTATAAACCTTGAAAAATTATTCCTAGTACACAGAACATACGGTTATAAAACAATTGGAAATAATGTTTTTATTAACTAATCTTAATATGTATTCTCTATTTAATAATTATTTAAGGAAATCTCCCCCCCCCAAATAAAAAAAAGTTTTTTATTTATTTTAACTTAAAATATAAATCAAGGATTTTAAAACAATTATAAAATGCTGAGATATCTGTTCAATCGTTTACAAGAAGAACTAATAAATATATCAATCGCTAAGAAAACTGGATGTGAAGAAAAAAAAGTGTGTGACAGTACTATTTCTCATGATTCACCAAATGACCATATCTGCCTGCAGTTTTTCTTAACTTCACTTAATTATCTGGATTCATTATATTACGGATAAAATTAGCTATATTTATGTGTTTGTGTGTAATTATACATGTATGTGAGTATTTAGATATACTTATATTCTTATTTTTATCGTATTTTTATATAATTTTTTTTATTATTTTAGACTTTAGTTTTAATGTTCCTTGGTTTTTTGTATTCTTTATATTAGGTATCATGTTACATATTTTATATATTATTTTTATTAGTATAAGATTATTATATTATGAATTTTATTCGTTTTAATATTTTTTATTACAATTATATTTTTAATCATGTTCACTCCACATTGATTAGGATTTCATTAGCTTAATATTATCAGTTTGATAATTTAGTTAGAATAAGTTCAGATGCATTTTAACTACTTTATTAATGTATTATTAACAGTCATATTCATATTAAATGTTGTTCAAAATAATAACATCGAGAATCTTCCTTCCACAGCAGCTCAATCTCATATTAAAAGCTGTCACAGACATAAATGTCAATCTTTAAAAATTATTAAAGAAACAATAAACCTTTGTGTAATAATTTGTACCATTTTAATGAAAGGAAAAAGAGAAAAGAAAGTAATCATAAAAGGTATTATACATAATTTCTAGCGTTCAGTCCTCGGTCATCCGTCTTTTAAATGACAGTCGGGCATAAAGTTTATTGGTTTGTTCCGATTAAAATACTTCTTGGAAGACTCGAATTTCAGTTTCCATTGTAGCTGTCCCAAGTTCCCTCCGGGAGGATTTGGTCTCGAGAGCTGATAGATGAATGGAAAATTTGCAGAAGTTAAGAGAACTGTTCAAACTCGCGACAATAATGGATGAACCATCTCGGTATAAATAACCAAGATGAAAACTCTGAATGTTTAAAATTTAATAGGATGGCTTTACACTGACGGGGTCATTTGTTTCAGGATAAGATTTCAATATCAATTTGGGTTTAGGTACTCATGTCTGAGTCAGCAAGGACATTTTTCAACAAAATTCTTTAGAAATGTTTCGTACTCATATTACGGGTTTTTCGATACTGCCTTTTTTAGTTTATCAAGAATTACTGAGTGCTATGCCATATATGCTAAGTGATATGCATATTTGTGGGAACAAAGTAAATCATTATTTCTTGCAAGGGTTTCAAATGGCATTTGTTTTTTCTTTCTTGCGAATATTATGTTACTGATGTGAAAATTCGGTAGTGACAAATAAGTGAAAAAAAAACGTAATTTAACAATTATTTATGCAAGGCTGCAGGTATGAAGATAGCATTTGGAAAAGTTTAAGCTGAAAAAAAATTGATAATTTTCAAAACATACACTTACAGCATTTTTTTTAAAACATCTTATTGAAATAATACAGTCTGCCACACTAAATAACAATTAAGGCTGTCAGTATTCATTCATACGATATATACATATAATTTTTTTTTTAAACACAAAAAAATATATTTATTTATATTATATGATGATGTAGAAAAATAGGAAAACAACTAAGGTAAAGATTAAAATAAATCAATCAAACGAAATCATACTTTATACAATACTGACTACTCTGTATATGTGAGGTAAAAGATTATTATAACTATGTTATTGTGTTTTATGTTTGCTATGACAACGTTAAGGAGATTAGAATATTGTTATAACAGCCTTAGATATTAAATTATATCCTATTCAATATTTATCCACAATTTCTTGATAAAAACAATAAAAGATGGTTTTTTTTATTATGAATAGCAACAGTGCTGCTAGTCACCCACATTAATTCAGCTCGACCCGTGGTAAGGGTACAATTGCTGAGAGTGCATAGGGAATGGTGAGGAGGGCGGAGAAGCATGTATTGAAGATTCTTTTCTTACGCCTATCCTACACCTTCGATAGTGTTTGCTCGTCCCGCTTACTACAGCGGTAGCAGGGGTTCAACGACCCTTGCAACTTATACTCCCTCTTCGGTAGCTACCTTAGGAACAAGAGTGTCTAGATTAGAGGTACCTATTACGAGATCAAAAGAAGAATCGAGAGATAATTTCCGCAGGGTTCGATAATTGGTCCGCCCCTGTTGAAGCTGGTTTTCGATGAGTTGCTATGGGAACTAAAACATAGAAGGTTTCTAGCTCCTCTCTACTTCGACGACCAGGCAGTCATCGTGGCCGAGGATAGCAGAGTTAGACTAGAGAACGAGGCAGAATAATTTGCGGGTAATGTTGGAGAAGGTGAAACTTGAGTATGGCCGCAGCCACGACATTCGGTCGGATACAAACCAGGAGGGCTGAATCTACCGGACGGATGCAGTAAGGTAAGGTGGGGCCTCATCAGTAAGGTGCCTAACCGAGCGCTGGGCTTGCACCACAGTTAAAATTTGTAATAGCCGATATATATTAAATTTATATACATATACATTTAAATACATATACCTCTTCCATTTCTGACAATCCTCCGAGGCGCCTGAAAAGAAGATGGCCACGATACCAGCTAATATAAAATGTCATTAGAATGCTACCAATGGGTAGTTTCTCTACACGCCTGTAACACTCCAATTTAACTTAGATCAGATTTACTTAATGTATTATAAGGCACAGTTGTAAATAGCAATAAATAAATATTTTTAAAAAATACATATACATTAGCCTATATACGTTAAACGCCCTACCCCTCTTGACCTTGTTGTATTCTTGTATTTACAATTACCCTACATCTAACTTGTGAAACTGGTAAGAAAAGAACGCGTTAGGCTAAATTTTGACTCCTAACCATGGTTAGGCTGTATAGGAATCCACTGGGAATCTTGCCCAAAAAAAAAATATATATTTAAAAGAACGCTGTTCGAAACTCGAATTTCCTCAGTAGGTTAATGATGGTAGCTTATTATTATAATATTATAATTACAAACATGCCTGGACTTTGGATGATAAAGATTTAAGTGATCAGTGGTAAAGCTAAAAGCGCGAGGTTCCTAAAAAAATCATAACACTTCCGAATATTTATTTAAATATCATTTGAGTACAACAATATAAAAATAACAAAATGGATCATGAAACAATCAATTCAATGAACAATAAAGCGTTTTATGATGATGGAAATTATTTTTATCGATGATACCCACCTGTACACCTATACATTTAAATTTTTTTTTATCTTTAAAGTAGTTCAATTAAATTGGTTTCATTGGATCTTATGAACAGAAAAATATAACATGAACCGCGTTTTATATCTATGCGCCAATAATTCTATAATTATTAGGCACACAACGACTATCACCCGAAACAGCTCTAACTGGAATTAACGCAGCTTCATTAGTTTCACTCTAAACAGCTTATAAGCAAAAACTCGGAGAATGTCATTACAATTTAATGAGTACCTGTTCTTATGTGTTAGAATAACAACAACGTTAAAATAATTTTAAAATAAACAATATGACACGTTTTCTTGATATAGGGTTTTCTAATAGTGTTAGTTGGCTCAGTGGTTAGTCGTACAATAAGTCATTTCATATAAAACGTCATTTTTTATTATTAAAGCGGGATTATTCAAGTTTTGTAGTTTACTACGTTTATGTTTTGAGGTTTTGAAATAGTCGTTATGAATTCTCTCTTTTTAATTATATTTTATATCATTCCAATTGATTACACATTTTTTAGTTTGCCATCAAATATGACAATGGAAACAACGCGATTTTCGTGTTTTCCTTTTTTATAACCCTAAGTTTAAACTTGGACACTGGGAAGCCCAAGCTGCAAGTAACATAACCACGGCGAGTCGTAACGAAAGGATCATTTGCCGGTGGTTTAAAAAATTGTTGGCTGTTCATACTGATTTAGAGAACCCACCCAGAGGAAGACTTTCACCAGCAATTGAGAACTATAAACTTTTGCTTACTTTGGAAGAACACCCCTGATTTTGAAGGCGACAATCATCTTCATATTTGTAATGAAATACAGAAGAAAAAGGTTATTTGTATTCCTGACGTAAGAAGAGGAAGATTAAGGAAAAAAGCAGAAGCGAGCGGTCGGTACTAATGCCGATGTTTTTGTGAGAAATCGATTTAATCCCTAGCCTCATTTAACTTATAATCCTCGAGCTTTTAGTATTGGGCTAAAGCTAATGCCCGTCTATTCACGCACAGAGGTATCTTTAAAAGCTTCAAAATGCACGCTAACTTGTTTCAAAAAATACACAAGCCCTCTCATCCTGTTTGTATTGTACTTGCCTTTCTCGTTTTCCTCTTGTTCCGGTAATGACAAAAAAAAAAAGTAAAAAGAAAAAATCTAGAAACTGTTAGTTTTTACTAACACGGTGTGTTCTCTCCGCTATTAAACATTTTTTTTTTTTTTTTTGTAATTCTACAAAAATAGTGAAGTTATTATAAACATTGAAATACAGGTATTGTGTTAGGCTCCAAAACAAAAAAAAAAGTAATATTTCTAGGTGGTGACATTTTTTTGATGGGGGATTATGTCACAAACCAACTTGCAGAAGTTTGTTTTCATGCATATTAAGCAAAATATCAATTTTTTTTCAAAAACCTTCTTTTTTATTTAGATGTGGACAAAAAAAATAAAAATGATAATAATATCAAAAACGTAGAATAATATCTTAACACATCGTATTTACATTTTCAAAGAAGAGTAAAGGTTACATTCTTACTTTGTAGATTTAAAAAAAAAAAAATTTCATTCTGGCTCAAATGATTTTTTTTAACCTGTCATCAGGAAGTAAAACTTTTAAGATTTTCTTGATATTTTTTATTTATTCAGAACATGTAAAGATGACATATTTAAAGCCCATGTCAATAATACAATTATTGCGATTGATAAGATGCCTAAAACATCTGCTGGTGTTTGTGGTAGGCACATCACACAACTTTTACGTACCAGCCTACATACATAACACATAACAAGGATTTGCATAAATTAGTGGACTCGTATTAAAGTTATTACTATTCTTGTGATTTTCGAAAAAAAAAAATCTTAACATCCTGGAAAGTGAAAATTAAGGACGATTTTTTTTTTCTGTTGCTACAATAATTCAATTTTTTAGGAAACTATTAAAAAAAAAAATATTTTGGATAGATGAAAGTTGATAGTGTTAATTGACCTAAAAATAAAAGGTATAACAATTTAATAAAATTGTGACAAAATAGGGCAATTTGACTTGTAATTAATGACCTGGGCAGAATAGCTTGCAAAACAGTTTTTAATGAATTGGATGTGAGGTGTAAATTTATATTTAAGATTAGCCTTGAGGATGGCCGAATTGGCCAAAACGTTGAACTTTTGATGATGTAATAAAGAGTGTCGAGACTTAACGTGGATACCAATTAATTTATTTTAAAAAAATAATAAATTATATTTAAACAATTTGTAATTTTTTTAAACTTATTTATCTGCAAAATCAGTGTATCATAAAATAAAAACTTAGTTCATTGTGCATTTTTTTTTTATAAGAACAAAACAATTGGGAACAAAGCTAACATTGATTGAATATTAAGGTACAATAAAGAATTTATAAAAATGACTAATTAGTTATGGAAAAGGAGAAAATAATAAATTACTCTTTAGAATTTCCTTTATTAGTATTCTACAGTATGATTTTCATCTTTATTTCCCCTTTCCGTTCTATAGATTCATGGTATTCAATGTTTCATTAAATAAAAGTATTCAGTATTTGACTTATAAAATGATTTTCCTTTTCATCATAATTCAGTTAATCCTATTTTAAAATATAATATTGACATTTATCTTACAACCTGAAGCTTTTCGGTTTCTATTAGTATTAAGGAAAGCTGTTGACACTTTAAAAGCACTGCCTTTAAAGAGTATTTTTTTTTCCTTTTTCTTTTTTTAATCAGATTTCACTTACTTTTTATTTTGTAGTATATATCCTTAATATATCGACTGGTTACTTTACGACGATACACAAACTCAAAAGATACCTGATGAGGCATGCCGACAGGGCAGTTAAGATATCCTGGCTGGGTATAGATAGCGCCGTTGGCTGCAGAAGTGGGCCAGAGCCTTTTGGACCTGCCTCAAATCCGATATGTATAGCCTTCGTTTTATTGTTTTTACAGCCTCCTCTGTCGACAACAACTACTCATAAAACTCTCTTCTATACAATACCGGACTGTGCCTGTAGGCGTAGTTCAGTTTTACTGCATAAATCGTTACTAAGAAAGATAATAGATTAAATCAGATTACTTTTATATTCATCATTGTAGCATTACGTTGTATAAGAACCATGTAATTGTTTTATAAGAATAAATGAGTAGTTACCGGTAAAAAATGTACTCATAAAAATCATAATTTTGGCAAAATGTAAAAAAAAGGCCTAACTTTATTCCGAAAACTATCAATCGAAATAATTGAAAAAAAAAATCGAATCATATTGAACCTACATTTTTCAACGTTATTCACTATATTCTTTAAGAAATTTACTTATGAACTATTTTTTAAATTGTATTGTTATTTATTAATTAAAATTAATATAAAGTACCGATATTTCATTTCAGTATAACACATAAATAAAAAATCTTCTAGAATAAATCAATTCGAATTAAAATTCCTGTATTAATGTTTTGAAAAAAATAATGATCATCACATGAATAACTAAAACCAATATATGAGGATGGATGGACCTCAGGAGAAGGGTTGATTCATAGCTAGAGTTTACAGAAATAAGTATATGCCACAGCAGGATTCGAAACTTGGTCCTTAAAGTTAAGACCATAGTACCTTGCCACTGTGCCACCGAGCTCTCATTGTTTTCATATATTTATATTTTATTTTGTATTTTATTATTCCTTTATCGATCAAAATATGGTTTGACTATTAACCAGGATATAGTAATAAATTTTGACAATAAAAGCTTTATTCATATTTCCTAAATGATGTAATAATAATAAAAAAATAATATTACAACGTAAGGTTGCTATGACAATGGTCAAAAAGTAGAAATAACATTATAACAACCATTAAAATACGAAAGCATTTATTTCCTTCTATATTTAAATATCAAATCCTTTCATTATTTATATTTATCCACAGTTGATCACTACTAACGGTGAAAAATTGTAAATTTTACTTAAGATTATATTAAATATAGTTTAGATAAAGCTAATTTGAAAATTTTATATTTAAGGCCTGTTACACTACTTCAACGAAGATAAGCCTGGGTGATATTAAATATAACTTAATTTTATACTTACTGATAAGCCAAGTTTAATTAAACTTTAACTCTCTTATCAAGAAAATAGAAAAATGTAGTTATTTATAAAGTGACACTGTACTGTTGATTTTATCGAAGCTGCTGTAACACCTCACTGATATGATCATATAAACAGTATTAAGTATGTAATTTCAGTTTTATACGAATTTTTGTTATTCCAAGATGGTTCATACACACACAAACCATTTTGCAAGACCTTGTGTTGGCAATCTGAGAGGCCACGTTCCTTACGACTGGGAGCACTTTATAGCATGTTCATAGTTTAATAAAATACAATGTGAGACGTTTTGGAAACATGTGATGTGTAGTCATATAATGTAATTTATAACACTGCAGAATTTAGTCTCTGAAGTGGCAAATAAAGGAGAGAGAATGTTTGTTTCGCATGATCCTCTGGTGACCGCTGACGATAGCCGTCTCTTGCGTCGTGCCACCGTCTCCTCCTCTCGTCTAGTTCTAGAAGGTTGTAGTGGTGTAGCCTTGACCGTTCCAGTGGTTCTTCCAACGAACGCTGGACAGCATGAAAAATATTTTATACTTTATATTATATTAGTCTGTTCAGTGACCAGACTACACATGACAAGCACCTATGACGTCAGGTTGCAACGTGTGATTCACGTTGTCTCGATTTCACATTGAGGGGGCACCAAAATCATACTGAATAAATTTAATAAATTGGATGTGTGTCTTGTTACTTGGACCCAAAAGACCTTAAGGTTTTACCGTAAAAAAAAAATAAATACAAAAAAAAATAAATGATGCTTATTTTTATCTCAGAACATATCAATCAAAATAATTGAATGAAAAAAGGGGTTTGGAAAACATTTTTCAACGTTTTTCACGACATTATTAAGCAATTTACTTATGAATTATTCTATAAACTGTATTCTTATTTAATTAATAAAATTATTACATGTATTCTGAAATTTCATTTAAGTTCGTGCGTTATATGAATGAAAAATATTTACTTCTCTGATAAAGCTATTCAATTATAAATCACTGAAGTGAGTGTTTGGAACAAATAATGAAATTAACCTTATAATACACAAAAACTATTAAAATAATTAATCTCGGATTAATTATTTTCCAGATTCAGTGATACTGTGTGGCTGGTCCAGTAAAGGGACAGCCTACTGCCCACTGGTGGCGAGCTCTGAAGCAAAAAACTATTCTTTGACCGGACGGTGATAAAAAGCGGCTGTCGGGCGGTAATTACCATATTAACTGGGGGATTAGCTGCCCATCTCCCGCCAGGAAAAAATCCCCCATCCCCGGCTTAATTTAACCCCCGCCTGCTGCCTCAGTCACAAATCGCTTTGTGTCAGGAGCAGCTTATAGCCTTAGGATTAGTTATATCTCGTCCTTGTCACCTATTGATTACCGCCGTCTTTTCTTAATTTGCTCTCGTATTTGTAGCGATTCTCCCCTGTTTCTTTTTTGTTTTTTAATCTCAATTGTGATCATAAATGGGGGAAGTAATGTAAAGGTGGGAAATTTTGAATCAGAGATTTTCACGGTGATAGGTACATACTTTAGGGCCCTCAGAGTACAAATAACAAAATCTCGCAAAATGGTTTCTGTGTGTATAACATACTTATGGCGGTTCATATGACTGAGATGTTACAGCAATTCGATAAAATCAACAATAAGTATCACATTATAAATATTTTCATAAACCTTTTATTTTCTTGATAAGAGTTAGAGTTTAATTAAACTCAGTTTATCATTATACAATCAAATATAAGCTAGGTCTTATCTCCATCGAAGTAGTCTAACGGGACTTTGTTGTAAAAGTTCCAAAATAGCTTTATCTAAAGTACCTTTAATTTAATGTTCAATGAAATTAGCTATTTTTCATTGTTATTAGTAATAAGCAATGGATAATGATAAACAATGAAAAAAATTAGTAATTGAATATAGGAGAAAATAAATGAAAAATATTTTCATACTAGTTTGGACGTTTTTTATTTTAAATTTTGACAATTGGCATAACAATCATAAAACCAAGAAAACGTTGTAATCTTATTTATTTATTTTTATTACATAATTTTGAAATACAAAAAAATCTCGACGATCTTTTATTGTCAAAATTTGTTAGCTTATCCTATCTGGTCAAAAGACAAACCATATTTTGATCGATATTGAAAACAAATATAACAACTTATTAACTTGAATGAATGAAATTAAATTATATAAAACTTCAAAATAAAAAAAAAAAAATTTTAAAACAATGGGAGCACGGTGGCACAGTGGTAAGGTACTATGATACTAACTTCAAGAACCCAGGTTAGAATCCGGGTATGGTAGCAGTTACTTATTTTCTTTTATACTGCAGCCGTTTGTCAAACCTGTGTGTTCTGGAGTCTTTCTGAGGACCACTGAGCATCATAAAGTGGGTACATTTAATTGGGGAAAATCTGGTGGTTATAGGTGATCTGGATAAAATAATCTCCTAGCATAACCATTGTTATCAAAACTGTTTACTTACAAAATACTAAACCCTTCATGGACAATAGTGGATCCTTCATATAAAAAATAAATAAAAAACAAAATATTCTTATCATCTCGATCTTTAAATTGTCAATTTAATTTATTTAAATAATGCGTTAATCTACCAGCAATTCGTGCAGTTCACAGTTTGTACCATTTTTTTTATTTTCACGGGGTAGTTATGCGTATTAATATGTAATTATGAATTTATATTGAACTTATAAATGGAAGTAGTGTAAAGTGAAGGATTACTATCTCGAATAACAACGTAAATGTTTTGAAATGAGCAAGGATAAATTGCTTTTTTATCAAGACATTATCCATTCTTAATTTATTGAAAAGATATCTGCACGCTAACATGTATCATATAGATAAATGATAAATTTTAAGGGGAAACAATATTATATGTATTTATTAATTCAGTCGATATTATAGCCATGAGGCATTATATAATTGATAAGCAATAAAAAATCTCGTTAAATGTGGATTATACACGCCTCTATCATACGTTTGAGGAGTTAATGACCAAGTGCCCTAGATAACTAGATAATATCCGAAATTTATGTTAAAAAAATCTTATGTTTATTATTCTTTTAAAATCTTTAAAACATACCACGTTTACTACATACTTACAGCACTTCATTGTAAACGATAACAACTAAAAACAATTTTGACCCATACTGCTGATCTTCAGGGCTTGAAGCTTTATGGTAGGCAGAGAACATCTATCCTTGTTTTTGTTTTTACAAACATATGTGTGGTAAAAAAGCAATTTGGTACAGGATTCTAGGACAGAGCGTAGAAAAAATATATATGGTAGAGCGTTTAAGTAAGCATAAATAAAGTTTTATAGAGAAAATATTTGTATGCCTATTTTATGACTATATTATGCCTATAACTTCAAGTAATTAAGGAAGTAGAAATTTTTCGTAAGAAAATCTTAAAAATTTCTATGCCTGTACTTTGGATAAGAGATTTTCGTTAAAATGAAAAGTTACCTATTTTTCGAATGTTCAAGACATTATTCATCGCAATTAATATAATTTTTAATTTGATGTTAATTGTTAAAGTGATCATTTTAGCACGAATTTTAGGAATACGTCGATTTAATTTTTTTTTTTTTAACCAAGTTTTATAATTAAGTTTCTCAATAACCAGTGACGTCAATGAGAGAGAAGCTCTGGGATCTTCTGCAGCTCTGCTTTACCTTTCACCTACGGGGGGAGGAAGCTTGGCTCTGAGCTTTATAAGATGATTTTTTATTTGTATTTTTTTTATTGTTATAACTTAATTTTTGATTTATAAAATGATATAAAACCGTGGATGTTCACAAAATAAGTTTTACTAGTAAATTAATTCATTTCCCGAGGATAATAATGCTGCTGAGTCGTATGGAAAATGATATATGATTATTTATTCTTTTATGACAGCAGTGCACATATGGACCGTTATGATGTGGATGTTGTAACTCCGACTGGCTGATTATTACGACTGGAGGCAGAACATTGCTACAAATGCGGTCCATGTTGTTGATTTACGGCACCTCAGCGAGTAGAAATAAAGAATTCCATTTGCTAAGGTAAACTAGAGAACATTCTGTTAGTGCTCTGAGACGGATTGAGAATTAGTAAAAGAATTTATTATTTCTTTACGTTTCTACCTTTATCAATTATGTGAGGAACTTTTCATACAAGTATTAAAGGATACAATACATTATTTTTTTATAATGTATATTATTGTATACAGTGTCCTTAAGACTCAATTGACACTCCCTCCCCTATTTTTCTAGATTTTCAGAATCAGAAATAGAACTTCTTAAATTTTAGTTATTGAAAATGAAGTCAACTTTGTAGCCTCTTAGGCTAAAACAACAACAGCGGTGCTGAGGTATGTGTTTAGTGATAAGATGAGTTGCCTTGTTATCAATCATTAGGGTACAATACCAAACCTCCATTGTGTCGGGTTTGTTCCAGTGATTCAATTTCAAGGATGTCTTTTTCAATATTTTGTACTGTATGTTTGTAAAATATATTGTCATAACTTATTTAATTTTCCTATTTTTACTAATTAAGACATAATACTTACTTCTCTAGGTTCTGATGTAGATTCCTTTAGGTTATAGATAAAGCAATAATAATAAAATAAATACAATTTTACTTAAATATAGTAAACGACAATTTTTTATTTTTTTTTGGGACCTATAGCCACTACAACATCTGAAATCATGAAGTCACCAGGTAACTGAACAGACGCATTTATTTGCCAAGTGTGTAGCATAGTCAGTAAACTGGTATAATGGAGCCAGTGAAAGATCTAGACTGCTTGTTTAAATGACTAGAATACCAAGCACCTCCCTCAGTGACCTTAGCTATACAGTTCTTCTCCAGTACTTTTATTTTTTACCTCTGATTTTTCCGATTTAACGCGACCTAATGGCGTTAATTGCTAAAACCACAAAACGTAATTCGCGGGTGAACATTTTGGAGAATCGAATATACGTAAAGAACAAATTCGTTTGAGAATTCAAATCCCCTAATATTTTCGTCATCATAATTAAAAATAACGTATGAGAAGAATTCATCATGAAAAATATTTAAGTATCATGGTCCTACCAAGAATTTTTAAATTATGTTGGATCCGAACGAGAAATCGAATTTTCAAAAGATTTTGTTTTTGACAATTTTTCAATCCTAAAAACTCAGCATCTATTTAAAATCGTCAAGAACCGTTATAAGTACTAGGTCAAAGAAAAATTCAAGGAGCAGAAAAGTATTAACAATTAGACCAGGGAGGTCAAAGCTGCTAAAAAATTGAAGGACGAAATACTCTTAATGGAAGTATTTTTGGAGAAACAATTTGAAAAAAACATCTAAAATGTGAATATATCCTAAACAAGGTCCTATATAAAGTAGGACCACATGGCTATCTAAATGTATGCTAATATTGTATAGTGTCCCGACCTGAATTTTAGATACTAAAGATATAATATTTGGACACACTATAAAAATAATAAAATTAAAAGTTGCTATAATTATTGACTATTCTTCAATAGTCCAACAATCCCAATTTAAAATTATAAAGTCGATATTTTATTATTAATCCGATTAGGTGTCACCTTTTTATGCAATGTTGGCATACAAAAACGGTATGTAAAATAAATCACTTTCTTCATACTGGGGAGAAAACAGACAAAAAGGGAATCAGTGTGAAAATCCAATAAAATTGTCTGGTAAAAATGAATTTTTTTCATTAACGTGTCCGGTTTTTCTTAATAAAAGAGATATTAAGGTAATCGTAAATGTAAGGTAAATTGGCCAACTCTTCTAAATACGAGTATCATAAGAATCAAGAAATAACACACAATTTATAGCTAGAAACCTAAAGTAATTGTTCACGATCAAAACGTCAAGTATCTTCATTTTTAAAATTAATTTATCGTTTCTTTTCAACTAAATTAAATTTTAATAAAACGAAATTATTTATTTTTAAATGAATATGAAAATATTAAAGAAATCATTTTGTCTTTTTTTATCCGGGATTAATTTTAAAATTAGAGTTAAATTTTCTTTAATTCTAATTAATGCAAGATTTATGAAGTAATGTTTAAACTTTTTTTTTAAGTGGCGTTTATTAATACTGTAGCATCTTAGACGACTAGTACAGTCTACTTTGAATCTCCTAAATTATCTGATATAGTCCACTGCTAGCTGCTGTTGATTGAAGCCAGACCTATGCGTCCCAGCCGCTCCACATAGCAATTACCTATAGACGAGCAATCTTCTTCGGCACTAACATAGATACCATCTTTTGTTTGCCTTTGCGGCACGCCTTTCGCCCTGCGTATTCAGTCGACAATCTACGCCACGTAAACAATCCATCAAATTATTTTTATATTGTATATTTTTAGTAGTATTTTTATCAAATATTAATTATAAACCATATTATTAATATGGTTAATAATTAATAGAAACCACTTTGTTCATACTGAATAGAAACTGACATGAAGGGAATCAGCGTGAAAATCCGATATAAAAATTGTACCCCTATAATGTAACAATATTAATATTATAGTTTATAATTATAATAATATTAACCAAAATACTAATTACTTCAACTTATATGTATATTAGTAAGACCGTACCTCCCAACCATATTTTCTCGTATAAGTCATCCATGGTCATGAGTAATTATAAACCAGTTTTATTTATTTTAATTTTTGTATTAAGATTTACTTTTATTTTTAGAATATATTATTCTTTCTTTGACATTTTATAATTCATAATTTTTTGTCTAATATCACTTTCATAATTTTATATAAATATTATTATTTTATTTCTATATGCTTCATTTATAGGACCCTTTTGTCATTTCTAGGGGGCTCATTCAGTAATGTTAGGATAAGAGGATACAAAATAATCAGCCAAAATGAAAAGCAAATTCCCAGTTCTGTTTCAATATCTTATTAATTAAAAAAATAAATTTTGTTGTTTATATCTAAATTGTTCGTATCCAATACTAGTAGTCATGTTGTTCATAATTGTAAGAAAATCGATTTAGTAGTTAAAGTGAGGCTTGGTTAATATTAAAAGTAAAATCAATAAAATATTAATGGAACATTTTGAAAAAAATCCAATTACTACTACACTAATGAGGAAAAGAACAAGAAAAAAATTATATTAATTTTTATTTTCTGGTTACCAAAAAGAAGTTTTATAGTCTTATTATTATTATTATTTATATTATTCCTATTTAACCAGTGGCATACAGCAGTATTTTTAATATTAAAAGGGTTGATGTCTTCATTTTAAATTTTGCCAATGGATCATTATGGTGCGGAATCGCTGATTAGTTGAACGAGATGTTGTTCATTGGCAAAATTCTTCTATTTACCTCCATGATTGGTATGCAATTTGTTCGGGTAGAAATAGTAACTCATGCATGGTAATACCAGTCGATATCTCATTGCGATGCACTCGTTCGTTTTTCACAAAAGAACTAATTGTACAAAGAATTTAGTGATCTGTGGTGTAGCATGCCTCATTATATCTTTGTTGTACGTTCTAATATAGTTCTGTTATATCCCTTTGCGATTGCGAATCGATTCTTTTTTATATGTATACATAGTTGACCGTAAAGATTGATATATAGGAAGATGATCAGGGTTGCGGTCAAAGGAGAAACAAAAATAGTTTAGAACTATTTATTTTCCGACGTTTCGCCCCACTTTGTAGGGCTTCATCAGGGCTAAAAAGATACAAAAGAAACAAAAATAGTTTACAACTATTTATTTTCCGACGTTTCGCCCCACTTTGTAGGGCTTCATCAGGGCTGTTGAGAGCAAACGGGTGAACAGTCAATGAACAGTCACTGTTCACACGTTTGCTCTTGCTGTTGAACAGCCTTGATGAAGCCGAGTGGGGCGAAACGTCGGAAAATAAATAGTTCTAAACTATTTTTGTTTCTCCTTTGACCGCAACCCTGACTATTTTCCTATATATCGATTCTTTTTTACTGCTGCAGCATATCATGCAAACAGGATATTATATATTTGCATAGCCATAAAATGTTAAAATGACAAGGAACACTGTTTTTATTATAATTAATAAACAAACCAGTCTCAAACAAAAAATTAAATTATATATAAAAAATCCTTGAAATACGTACAGCCTTATTTCAAAACCAAGTTCCTTTTTATGAAAAGGAAGGGGTTGTTTTGGCCTCGGTTGGAAGCAATTACAAGAGAAAAGGAAGCGGCATAGAGAGCAGTCGCAAAGTGCCCCTCCTTTGACTGTAGACAATGTTCGCACCCGGACATCCGCTGCCGCTACGTGCTCTTTTCTTCACCACGGTCTTCTTGACCAGCTAGTGACTTCTTAAAGTTATCTACCTCGGCTTTATAACCATTCTACATAAATATTATGTTATTTAACTTGATTCTAAATATTTATAAGAACTCAATATATTTTTGGTATATTGTAAAATTTGCTATCTCCTTCAACAATATGAAAATATGCTAGAAATGGAAAGTAACAATTATTGTATAACAAATAAAACAGCAAAAACAAGTGCAATAGAAAAATATAATATAAAAATACAAGAGACAATCAAAAACAAAAATAAATAATGTAAATGAATATAATAAATAACATAAGTTATTCGCTTGGCCAGTGTTTAAATAATCTTTTGCTAGATTCTTAGTATAGAATCCCTGCCTTTTGAGCAATACAGGTGTTTAGCAGCAGTTCGATGTTACGCATGTAACATCCAACTACTGTTAATAAATTAATTTACAATTTTTTTTTTTCAATGTTCTGTAAGGTTCAGTTGTGTGCACCTCTTCCGTCCGCTAGCCAACCAATCCAATCTTTGACGAAGACTAAAGAGGGTTTTTTAACCGTAAATAAATTCTTTGTAATATGTGTAGTTTTCGTCTGTTACTAGCGCAAGGAGTCTACTAGCGTTCCCTATTAGGGCTTGTGTTTAATATATTTTCAGAAATATGCAAAGTGGTTATAAGAGTAATTTATAAATATATAGTATTTTAGTCAGTTATAATTTTGAACGTCTGTCTAGTAGCATAGAAACTTTATGATTAAGGTTTTTTTTTTTTTTTTACGTGCTTGCCCATGTTAGTCGTGTGTCCAAATAGACACATAAGTAACGTAGTAAGTTGTAATTTGTTTTCGAAATATTAATCAAAAACACTGTAGGACATATGTCTTGAACTAAAGTTCATGTATGTCCTTCGTAGGGATTTATAATATCCCCCTACCCCACCTCTCCAGTCGTTGTCAGAATAAGGTAAGTTTTGGTTCGCTAATGTTAATTCTTACATTTGATTAATAATTATCACTTAATTTGTAGAATCAGTGCTGACAAAGAAACAGAACAAAGGACAATGGAATCTGAACTCCCTTGATGCGGAAATTTTTTTTACTCCCTGGAGAAAAACAACACCAATGTGTGGGAAAAAGATACAGCAGGCAACTGTACATTTACTCATAATGTATCCGCTATGGGGATCAGGCAGAAATGTATCAGTGTTCTATTCCCAAGCAAGCCTCTGTGTTCTACTTTTCTTAATGGGAGGTGCTAATTCGGTTGAAATCCCTTCAATACTGAGAAATATGTGTACATATTTTTTATCCGATATTATTTGAAAAAAAAAGTTATTTATGTTTTTTTATCTCAATGCTGGTCAATGTATATAACAACATTTAAAAAAATTTGAATTTAATAATGAAATACTAATAGATTTTCAGATAAAAATAAAATTTTTATTTATTATTATTTCTATTAGTGATAGTTCAATATTTCATTCTATTAACTGTTTTAATTTAAATGTAGAAAATAATAAAATTAAATTAACCTCCATCCCTTAAAATTTAAGGTTTTAAGTTTCACAAGATACCTTGACTCCTTTTATATGAAAACTACTAAGATTTTTGGAGATTTCGTACACTAGCTTAACTATCTATCCAAAATAGTGGCTTAATTAACATTTCGTACTCCGTCATATCTCGAACATTTATGCTGGAGAATGTCTTGGAATCACATTCTAAAAACCTTAAAACAAAAATATGAAATGTTATCCCTTGAACGGCAAGACACATTTAGTTGAGCTTTTTTTTCCCTTTTTTCTTTTGTTTCGAAGTATTTTGGCCTCCGATGCCTGTCTATCAAATACAGCAACCTTTGCAATATAGATGCTACAAAATGGCCTAAAATCATGATAATTTTATCTAAAAGATAGATAGATCCATTAGATTGAATCCATTCATAAGATTAAAAAAATAATAATTTTTTTTTTATATATAAGACTCCATTTTATTTAGTTATCGAGAACTTATCTTCCAGACTTTGATCTGTTTGAAATTAAACCATTTATGCATCCCCTCCTAGCGCCCCACGAATGAATGCTTATTTCTTAAGTTTGTGGTTTGATGCTCGAACTTTGTTTTATAGCCTTTCGGTGAAGTTGGTTCCATCTTTCCACCTCTGCTCAAATACAATAAGAAGCCTTAAGCAACTTGCAACAGTAACGCCTTCAAGATTTTGTATCTGGCCCACTCAGCGTGTCCCCTTACTGGTAAAAATAATATATTTAGAACTTATTCTATACAACAAAGCTGGTAATAGTTTCACGAATTTCCCTGACTATTCTGTTTTAAATTTAAATCTTTGAGAATATTTTGACAATTGTAAGGGTTATTACTATTATTCATTAGATTATAATTTTAATACTGTTATGTACGGACTTAAATAGAATATAAA
>NW_027113325.1:9667-22078 GCF_000696795.3 Halyomorpha halys | reverse complement strand
TAATATGGGGACCATCCAGCCTTTAAGTGTAATTAAGTGCATAATTAAGAGTATCCCTAAGACAGTAAAATTTTGACGGTCCAGTGGGATGCTGACCAAATTACTTCTTTTCACAACCGTCGGTCTAGGAACAGTTCTTCAAAATACTGCACCTCTGAGCCTTCAAGGGTTGTAGCGTTATAGATTTACTGTCCCCCCCCCCTTAATTAAATATTATTTAATTAATTTTTTTCAATAGGAGTTATTAATTATAATAATTAACTTATGTACCACGCTAGGAATAAAGTTTATTTTATTTTTTATATAGTTATAGTTATCACAACTGAAAACTGTGATTTATTTTATTATTAGTATATATTATGTAATAATATTATTATATTATAGTGCATTCGTTTAATATGGAGTCAATTATATTCTTAATACTACAACAAATTGCAACTTTATCCAATTGTATTTTATTTCTGCAACATTATATTATTTTTCAAAGTGTTTTCTTTAATATTTCAATTCTACGTTTAATGAACACAATTTTATTTATTTTATTTTATAAAAATTCACCAACGTTATTTTTCTTCTAAAAAAAAATCA
The DNA here is from genome assembly GCF_000696795.3 of Halyomorpha halys. Classification (NCBI taxonomy): domain Eukaryota; kingdom Metazoa; phylum Arthropoda; class Insecta; order Hemiptera; family Pentatomidae; genus Halyomorpha; species Halyomorpha halys. The sequence goes on along the minus strand of NW_027113325.1, from coordinate 21,490 downwards.
GAGCTAAAAAATTCAACATCTATTAATTCAAATTGTTACATATAATGAAATATAATTTTCTTTTTGACTTGGCTTATACCTTCTTATTAGTTGTCTAATAGATAGCATCAAAATCTAATAATTTATATAACTACCACCCAATCACTAAATTTGAGTAAATAGATTGATTGATTGAATACAATTAAAGTTCATTCATGTTTTGGATTACATAGTTTGTAATTATTGTGTTATTTAATTTGAAGTTAACAACAGCGTTTTTGGATCAACAATATGTTGGATGATCGAATCTGGTATATGAATATTCACTACGTATCTATAATATTTATAAAAAATGAAAATTTTTTAAAAATAATATTTATTTATTGAGGCAGATCGGCCATGTAAGTCTTTAATTAACAACTATATCTATTACTGAATTTTATACACAAATTAGGTATTGAGAATTATTATTATTTTACATTAGAGTCATTTTCATTATTTAATTGATTTGATTAGTTTATTTTACAAATATATGTTATTAATTATTAAAAAAATTAAATGTAAACAATTATATGGATAGTAATCGTAGTAATTTCTAATTTAATCTAAAGATTTTTTTTCCCCATTTTAAATGCTCTGTATATTGTACAAAATTTATAATTATTCTTGCAAAATTACTTAGTAATGTGACTATTTATATATATATTTTTTATTTTAAATTCACGAGTTAAGAGGACTTGGACATTAGACAAAAATCACGTGATGGTGAGTAATCACACTGCTATTGAAAATTTAATGTTTATTTTTATGTCTGTTTTGACAGCATCGTAACGACGTTTTGACAATTGCTCAGACAGTATTATTTTAAAGTGACAACTGAAGGAGAGTTGTCATGCTCTCAGAAACTGATGAGACCGGGCGAGATAAAAGCATCGTTAACTCACTATCTCACTAATTGCGTAGAGTGGAGAACGTAGCGTAGTGATAAGGCGACACCTCACTCTACACCTTGCTCTACTGGGCAGGTGAGTTATCAGTGGAAGCTCTTGCTATCACACGAATCATTTAGTTGTGATAACAAGTTGACTGTCCTATCTGTAAGCTGCTTCGGATCTCGACCATCTCTGCGGTGTCACGTTTCTTGTTTTGACGGACATATATTCAGGTTGAATTGTGACAATTATAATCTACACAATACATTATATACATAAATTTAGTATTTTAATTTCAATTAAAAAAAATTTTGTTAATAATTTTTTGTTTCGAATCATTAAATTCCAGATTTTTTCATAAATTTCATTATATGTATTTAACTAGATGAAATTAACTCATCCTAGCATGAAATCATGCCTAAAAATCTGGCATTCGAGCGTGATACTGACCAAATCACCTCCTTGCACAACCGCTGGTCTAGTAACAGTACTTAAAGTACTGCACCCGTGGCTTTTGAGTTATGTTGTAGTGGTGAAGATTTTTTTTTTATTGATGGTCATTCAAAGACGTATTACGTAGTTTCACAAATTTTAATAAGCGTGATCCTCGCATGAAAGAAATATTGTTCGCATCATTTTTTATTTAAATCCCCTGTTAATTTGTTTTCTGAAAACTGCATAGAGGATAACTCTTCGGTATGCTTGCATTAAATATTCTATATTTTCTGGTCACACTTTCTTCTCTTCTTCTACTTTATCCTAATATATTATCATTGAGCTTATAATGTTATACTTATACTACTATATTACAACTACAGACAAGCCAGACGTAAAAGAAAGTAAATTAACTAACTGTACGGACTTCTTTCGAGGCTACTTGACAAACGTTCAAAATCATCACTGACTAATAAACTAACCAATTATAAGGTACTTATAAAACCACTTTGGAACCTACGGAAATGGGCTATGAGGAACAAAAAGTCAAATATAAAAAAATATTCAAGAATCCTTTTTTAATTTTTTAACTGGATGTTCAAACGACTAATTTGGAATCCTCACACAAGACTAAAAATACAGGAAACTGCACGCATATTCCGACTTTGCAATTACTAGACAAACGGTCTAAACTTCCAACTCATTACAAAAGACTGATCTACACGACAATAATAAGGCCCATCTGGAAATACGGAGTTGAGCTTTGGGGCTCCACTAAACCTTCAAATTCCTCTCGTATCCATTCCTTACAATCCAAAATCCTTTATTCAATCCTCAATACTCCTTATTTTTTTACTAATAAAACCATCCATAAAGACCTAAATGTTCCTTATGTAACCGATCTAGCCCAGACCCGATATCATTCCTTTCTTTATAAAATCCCTGACCACCCAAACCCACTAGTTTCTAACCTTGCTTCATCTCCCATTCCTGGCAATCCTCCGAGAAGCTTGAAAAGAAGATTGCCTCGTGACCTTATATTGTAAAATATTTTTAGTGTTCTACTATGGGTAGTTTCTCTACAAGCTGTATCATATCATTATTATCTTACTTCAAATTTGATTGATGTATTTTTATACAGTTGTAAATATCAATAAATAAATAAATAAAATAAAAAATCAAACAACTGGATGTTACACACCGACCTTGATTTTATATCGATTATAACTACTGGCAAAGACCGTTTCAATAATTTTCACGACAGACTGACTCTAAATTCCAACCCATCGACTCAAGTCCTATCAGCTGCCACTAACCCTTACATCCGCCCAGAAGACTATTCAGGCCAAGAGGTCTACAGCACTCATCTAATTTATTTTTAAATCCACAGAAAAATACATTTTTTTTCTCTCTACATTTACTCATTGAGTAATAAGATTGCTAATTCCAATATGACTAAAATTAATCAATTTTTTTCATGTAAAATAAACAATTATTCAATTATTGCTCTATACTCAACAATAAATGATAATCACCAAACAAATTAGATAGAGTCAAATTAACAAATACTCTGTTCTAGCCGCCCCTTTGTGCCCTAGTTACAAGGTCTTATGTCTGAACTTAATTATTTTAGAAATATCTGAACCTTAGTCAAAACGCTCAATGAAGAGGGAGCTTATTCGCGTTTTTCACATATACTCGAAAAGTGGTTTGTTTTTTAACGCTCTCCACAGGTTTGTAGAAAGTAAAATTTAACACTCAGATTTTGTAGGTAATTTTTTTTTCTTCGCATTTTTTTTATTTGCACCTGTAAATGAACTTTACAACCAGCAAATAAGCTGTTCTATCCAGGCATGGCATGAGAATATAGCACCCAATAGTATATAGTATAGCACCCAATAGTAACCTTCTGACGTTAAGTAAATTATTTTATTACATTAGGAGGTCCCGCATCCAACTCCTCTTCAGCCTACGCCGAATCACGTCAGGAATGTCATGTGTTGCCATCGGTCGTATAAATTTATTTAAATGTCCATGTATCGTGTTATGACACCGTTTGTAAGTCATATGAATGTGGTCCGTTACAGTCGGAATGCGTTGGTCGGTGTCAGTCTTAAAAATTATGATTGAAAAGTTTGTATTTCCTCAATCTGTGTCTTTTTAGCAGGTCTATACATTTGGTATGCCTATGACCATATGGGTTTCAGTAAGAAATTGTATACGTTAAGTTTCTGTCTGAGCGATAACTTAGAACGTCTGTATAGTATAGAATATAATTGTCTCAGTCGAAAATTTAGCGTTTTGTCTTGAAGTGTAATCCCCATTCAACCTTCTGTCATAGGTAAGTTCTAAATAAGTCACAGTGTTTGTTTGTGGTGATAAACTGAAGAGCATGTTTTGTGTCGTAGAGTAAATGTGACATGTTGTGGCTTGTCTGTGTTTCTGGAAATAATAGCAGTGTCGTCTGCATACATTGCAGTTAGTATGTTGTCGTTTGTCGGTAAGTCTTAATTAATTCTAAATCGAATGTTTATATCGAAAAATTAGTTACAAACGAAAAACTGAAAACAGTTCTATTTGATTTATTTTTCCTTTTTATAGTAATGCTAGAAGCTGACAATGGGATAAGCCTGAAATTTTATAATTTGAATTTAGGTCTTCAAAAAAATGAAAATAATCGTTGAGAAAAGAACTTCTAAACATTTTCCTTAAGATACTCTTTTTGAACCTTCAATGACAACAATTTAATTTTAGTTAGTGCGTTAGAGGTATCAAGAATCTATCTGATATTAAATGTAACAAACGCATTCTGTAAGAAATTTTTCTAATTTAATTTGATACTGATATGTCACCTTAAATAATGCTTAATTTTATAGTTCTAAGAAATTAAATTAAAAATGTCTTATATTTTGTGGCTGAGGAAGTGTTAAAAATGGTGATAGGTGGTATACTATGATAATTTCCTAAAAAACATCGTTTATGAAGCTTTGATGACTGAACTATAATTTAATCGTGAGAAGATAGTAAGAAGTTAATTGTATTCTTAAACTTAATTCTAACGCTCTCAGGCGAAACTTGAAAATCCAATATATTTGTCCATAAGATTCTTTTTCATGAAACACGAGATAATCAAACATCTCTCATTGTTTGCTCAAACTTCATCCGGATACGAAGTCAGCTAATATAAACTTCTAGAGCACTTCTTCCGTTCCGCTCCCGCTGGAATTGATCTGTTGGGAATTAAGCTGGGAGATATAAGGAGACACGAGAAGAGGCCTAGGAGTGGGCTATAAAGGCTCGCTGAGGGATTGCCGGTTAATTCCCGGTTAGCCGAGAGACGTTAAGTTTAAAAGGGCCGTTAAAAAGGGCCTGGTCTTTAATTAACGATAAATCCGGACGGAGGGAAGGGAGTCCCCGCCGTGAATGGAACTATCCGAGGCTACTAAACTGTTCAGCTTAGCCACCAGATAAGCAAATATTAACCGCTTCTTTCTTATCTAGCGTTCTCTCTCGGGAGAAATAAAAATTACAACCTCGAGTAGCCCTGCGGTTCCTAATAGGCTTTCTCAGTAGTTGCTATCATCTGATTGTCTCCGATTGCTTCTGTAGTAATATTTTGCGGCCATTATCTAGAGAGCAAGAGGCGAGATTTTTAGCAAGCAATCCTATCATAGAGTTAGTTAGCCTTGTACAAAGATAACTAGCTTTTTATTTCTTTTCTAACAGTTCTCTTGATAATAGTATCCAGGTTTTTAGTTACTATGATTTTATAAAATACTTTATATTAGATAAATACTTGCTCAGAGGTTCCATTAGCGTTAAATTTAGATAGTACATTCCTGTTTCATACTAACTACGAATAATGATACAATTTAGGTTGAAAAACTGAAGATCCAATTACTAAAAAAATAACTGACACCAATGATCGTGGTTATATACATCACAGTAGTGCTAAGCACATTTTCTCTAACTTTTGGAAAAACAGAACTAAAGTTTCTTTATTTGACGAAAAATATAATTTTTCAATTGTATTTTTGCCTGAACAGATTTAGGTATTTAAAAAAAAATATTATTATTAACAACTGTATGAAAATATATTCAACCATTAAATTTGCTATAATGAGGTGTAGATAGTTGACCGTAGATTAATGCTTGAAGAAGTTTGTCAGGGGGTGCGGTCAGCAAAGAACAACATAAATAAACAAAACCATATTCATTTATCTTATGGTAACTGTTACCAACCAATCTTCCCTCTACACGCCACAACCCCTGATGAAGACCTGAAACTCAGGTCGAAACGTCGGCATAAAATAAATGAATATGGTTTTGTTTATTTATGTTGTTCTTTGCTGACCGCACCCCCCGATAAACTTCTTCAAGCATTAATCTACGGTCAACTGATGGATTACTTGATTTGTGACAAAGTAAGGAGTATTAAGCATTTTATGTAGGATTTTGGACTGTACCAAGAGGAATTTGATGGTTTGGTGGATCCTCAAAGCTCACCATTCTTCAAGGGTGGTGATGTAGGATTGGAGGGTTTAGGATACAATGGAAGGGTAGATTTAGGTATAAAATATAAATCTGTTCAGTTTTCAAAAAATTTTCAAAAAAGGAATTGAAAAGTTGTAATTTTCCTAAAAGAGATAACTTTATTTGAATTATTTTCTAATGTTATTGGAAATGTACTTAGCACTGCTGTGAAGTAAATAATCGATTGTCTAAATGCTTTCACAATTAAAAAACTCCATAAGACACAAAAAAAAATTCAAATTGGGCAGATAGTTTTTGAATTAATCCATTGAAACCAACTTTTCTGTGTAAATTACAAACATTAATTATGGTATAGTTATGAAAATTAAATTGTAAATATAAAAATTAAATATGTCTCTTTTCTAGTGATCCATCAAGAATCCTTAATTTATTTAAAAAGTTTTACATAAATATATAAGTAACGAAATGTTTAAATTGCCAGTACCCATTTATAAATTTTTAAAAAAATCAGAAAAGAATTAATAAATAAATTGAAAGAAAGACACTTTATTTTAAAAGTCTTGCTGCCCAACTGCACATAATACGGCATTCTTATACCTACGATCTTTTTCTTTATATATTTCCATATATTTTTTTAATATTCATATTTTTTTATTAAAACAGACAACAGTTGATCCACTTTTACTCTCAACGATTTATTTTAAAACACCTCCAACGTTTCAGCCTTTAGGCCATTCCCAAGGAGACAACTAATAAAGTTTGTTTTTATACTATTATTACATTATTTCCACACACAATAATAATGTTTTTAAATATACCTTAATCATTGACGTCATGTATTCTTTAAAAAGTCTCTTTAGCAGGCTAATTGCCCATATCATATCATGAAAACATAATAACTATTTTTAAATTGATTATTCACTAACAAATTTTATAATTTAAATTCAAAACTAATCCACACAAATTATTGCCTATCTTTAACCTTACTAACAACATTAATAACAAATTAAATTTAATTTATTAACAATTTAATTTTTAATTTGTTGCTTATAACTTTACATTATTAACATAACCACCCCATAGATAGTAAATATCAATCTGGATTGTTGTATAAAATCCCATGCATTAATTTTCCAGCCATGTGTACTGGTGAAACGAAGCAATACATTAAATATAGAATGTAACAACAAATGGCATAAAAATATGGAAAAAAATGGAAATGGCATAAAAAATATGAAAAAGGACCCCCCTCTAAACAAAAAAAAAAAAAAAGCATTGGTACATGTTGCTCAAAATAAACATGATTTTGATTTTGAAAATGTCAAGGTGTAACATAAATAAATAATTATTTAAAAATGGATATATTACATCAATTATTAAAGTATGACACAATAGTATTGTGTGATGTAATAATAATATAAAAACAAATTTTATAGGTAGCCTCCTTGAGAATTGCCTGAGGGCCGAAACTTTTGAGAAGTCCAATAGTATTTCTTTTTTGCTCCTTTTCCTAATATTCGTGAGTAAGCAGGATAAAGGTCTAATATAGAATTGAGGATTTTGGCAACCGAAGGGCAAAAAAGGAAGCAGATGTGAATAGTGTTTGAACTGTGTATTGTGGCGCCGACAGATCTGTTGTGGGTAGTTGCCCTAGCAAAAACAGTTGACGCCATTCCCCTGCCCTCTCAATTACAAGAGAACAATCTGTCTCACTGCCACCCATATCCAGCTTTATAAATCTGTCAACGGTTATAGATATATATCACCTTCGGTTTTATTTGAAAGTGATGCATAAATAGTATAACCTATTCGCAATTGTACATTACAAGGAAATAAATGTTCCTAGATTTTTTAATTTTTTTTGGCTTATGATTTTCGTTTTCAGTTTACACACTACTTGCTAATTTCTAACGTACTTTGGGGAGAGGTAGTGAGGTTATCCTAGAGGTAACCGAAGTATTCTGACCAAAGTGGAAGGGCTGACAAGAGCTGGGAAGATAAAAAGGCAGTTATCTCACCCCAATTTCTTATTGCTCTAATGAAAACTAGGTATAATTACTAGTCAAAATTGATGAGTCTGCCAAGTATAGGTAGGGGGAATAAAAAATGGTGGCTGTTTCAAAACCTTAAAAAAAACTTTTAACTTTTAACTAAAAACTTTTAAATTTTTCATTCGGAGCTCTATATCTTAAAAACTATCAACAGCACTAGAAAATCTAAGAGAACATCATTTAAAGAAGAGTAAATTTTCTGAAATATCAGCCCTAAAAGAGCTATTTTAGTCCAATAGTTTTCAAGATATAGCTTTTTAAAAAGCAAAATTTCTTAAAAATCTACTGAAAGATCAGTAGTTAGTTAATTTATTTTGAGAAATCTATATCTCAGGAACTATGTGACGTACAAATGTCTATTAGCATTCAAATTAAAGCTAGTTTAATGGACTATATAAACGTTTATGACCTTTATCTTCGTAGGCATAGTAGTTTTCATGACATTTGCTAAAATAAATTAATTTATAGTTGTTCGGACAATAAGTTTGATTTATGAAAAACTTCATTTCAGAAACCATTGAACGTTCAGATGTCTGCCAGCGCTCAAATTAAAGCTAGTTATATTTACTAAAAAATAGTTAATTGTGTTTATCTTTGTAGTAGTTTTTATGACATTTGACATATGTAAGTTCCCGCAGTTCATCGCATCCTCTTTCAAAGAACATTTTTACTCTTCTTGCTTGAATCTCATTGGTTACCTCCACTATTAGCTAAGCAATTCACGATATTATTGGCCTTTCTTAAAATTTCCTAGACCTAATTTTAGGATGTCCAATTAGACGTATTCTCCACCTCTTACCCACATAAAATTTGATTAGACAAAGTCTTCCCCTTCTTGTTTAGGATTTCTTCCTATACTTCTTTTTATGTATATAGTTTTGGCCAAAGAGAAAAATGTTATTAGAATAGTTACTAGGTTTAAGAGAAAAAGTCCTCAGCCTTCTGCTGAGTTGTTCCTGATTTGAAAGAAGCTAGTTCCTTCCGATGTTGAAGTAACATTGTATTCTACAATAAAAAGTGAAGCAATAGGTCTTTATTTAATGTAGCGACCATTAAAATCGCGAGACCGTCATGAAATATAAGTCATCCTTCCAAGCCGATATCAATCCGGTGCCGCTATGGACATTTTTTTTTTTTTTAATCCCCCTCCCTTGCCACTTCTGGCATACGGAGCGCAGTAGTAGTGGGATAGTGCGCTGGGGTTTGCGCATGCCACTGCTCCCAAAGATCACCAATTCTTTTTTTTTTTATTCTTTTATTAATTATTTAATTATTACAATTTTTTTTTTTACTGTTTTGCAGCCCAGCGCTAGGTTTAGCGCCTTACTGATGGAGCTGCACCTTGTCCACTGCATGCCTCCTGCAGTTACCAGGCTTGATTTGTGACAAAGTAAGGAGCATTAAGGATTTTACGAAGGATTTTGGACTGTACCAAGAGGAATTTGATGGTTTGGTGGAACCTCAAAGCTCACCATTCTTCAAGGGAGGTGATGTGGGATTGGAGGGTTTGGGATACAATGTAAGGATCATTGTTCACTGACAATACACATGTGTCATCGGCATACGTGGTGCGGATTGTGTTAGGATGGGTTGAAATGTCAGCTGTGAAAAAATTAATCATAAAATATTTTCATAGTTTATTTTTATTCATTTTTCATTTCTAGTAAAAATACGAGATGGTAACATAAAAATATAAATATAAAATACTTGGAATAAACCTAATTAAAGCTTCTTCTGAGGAAAATTAAAATAAAAAAATTCGTACTTAAATCCTACGAGACTGTTTTCATGGGGATAATACATATATAATTAAATGTTATATTTATTTATTTACTGTTCTACCTACCAACCATCATTTTTCAATATTTAAGTTTAGAGCATAAAAAGAAAGAAAAGGATATAACAGGAACGATGGAAAATATTCTAGAAAGCGTGAAAGAATGGCTTTAGAGCAACCAATAAGAACATAAAAGATTATGATAGCTATAGAATATCAAGTTCCCCGATATTTAAATGATGTTTTGACGCAACAGATAAATAAAATATGCATTAAATTCTCCACATCATTTTAGTACAGACTTCTTTCTAAGACTTAAATTTAGTTGAGGGAATTCATGAATAAAAGAGTGTTGGAGGCTTATACTCAGAGGGGAGAAAGAACTGCTACCTTAGGCTCGCTCACATGATTAAACCACACAGACTTCCCTAGTTTTTCTAGACAAGTATGATTACTTGACATTTTCACATATTTTTGAGAAAAAAAAATGTCTTTTTTTTATAACATAAAGATTTTCATCAGATAATTTTATAAACAAAATATAATCTTTTTGTGAAAAGATCGAGTTAAACTATCATTATATATATTAGTTTAGTATCTTCCGGATTTCTCTGAATCTGAAAAAAAATGTTTTGTTTTTTTCTAGTTTTATATAAACTCTGCTGCCAAAACTTGAAGATCAATTCTGTTTAAATATACACACATAGAATCCCCGTACGAGAAGATTATATTTAAAAGAAAAAAATCAACGCTATATAAACACTAACTATAAAAAAAATTCTTATATATGAAATTAGAAAATAATAAATTAATAAAAATATACAAGTAAATATCTGTTCACATAAATAAATAAATGAATATCATAATTAAACTAGATGAAAGAATTTAAACAATCAGCTCCTATACAAATAAATATCTGTGTATTTAATAAATAAAGATTTAATCCAGGTTCGACTAAATTAAAAACATTGTACTAGAGATAGATAAAATACCCCCGCAGGCGCCCCTTCCACGAACTCTAGTGATAAAATGAAATAAAGGATTATTTTGATAATTAAACATACAAATAGCTAGTAGAGCGGTGTTTGAATAAAAATATAATTTAATCATATTGAGGTATATTGTAAACGTAGCTAAAAATAGGAATCGGCATCAACCCATATTAGATTAAATCTATAGAGTTACTATAGAGAGGGGTCAGAGGTTAGAAGTGCAATACTTTAAACGGTGGTGCAATGAGGTGATTTGATCAAAATCACGCTCGACCGCCAGATTTTTTCCAATTAAGGAAATTGACGAAACAATTTTACTGCATAAAACCCGAGAAGTTTACTCCAACTTTTATAGATAAATTATAATTTCGGTTTATATTTAAACTTAATTATCCATGTAAATATCTAATATATCTTTCTGTACATAGGCTAATTTTTAAGACAATATTAAGTAATTCTTTTGTAGGCTAATGAAAATTTTTCATTAAAAGTTCGATTCTTTCCTGATAAATCGAAAACGATATTACATTGTTTAACAATTTTGTTTCTTAAAATATTTAGTCATAAAACATATTCTAAAATGAAATATAGTCTATGCTATTGGGAAATTCCAGATCAAATATACTAGAGAACAACTGGAGAAAGCTACGAGCTTAACACCGCTTTTAACAAATTTATAAAATACTCAAGGGTCACGTTAGACAATATACTGTTACTCAACCAGCATATTTTAGTTTAAAATTAATAAACCCAAGGAAAATAATGCACAAAATATTTCCATATTTTAGTAAGAAAGAATACTAAGGACTATCATTAAGGAGACCTGACCCACCAACCACTATACTGGAAGATCGCTGATTGACCGTACGTATAAATAAATGGAGTATGGTCCGGGTGCGGTCAAATAAAACTGAGATACTTGGAGAAGTTTGTCAGGGGGTGCGGTCAGAAAAGAACAACATAAATAAACAAAACCATATTTATTTATTCTATGCCGACGTTTCGACCTGAGTTTCAGGTCTTCATCAGGGCTATAGAACAATTATCTCTACAACATTTAGAGTAACATACAATTGAAAAGGAATAGTATACAAACAAATTTACAATTATACAAAATATTGAATTAAATCCTAAATGATAAAAAATTGATAACTGATAATTGA
>NW_027113325.1:0-8602 GCF_000696795.3 Halyomorpha halys | reverse complement strand
TTCTCCAAGCATTAATCTACGGTCAACTATCTACACCTCATTATAAAACTGAGATAGTAATAAATATTTTAATTGAGCCAACTTTTGGCCCCACGTTGCAAGGCATCGTCAGGGCTAAAAAAGATACAGCCACTTAACATAAGCAAAAAAAGTAAATGGAAAATTACAAGGTATGCAATGAAACGTGAACAATGAACATCTTATTTAATTTTTACGTTTCGTTGTATACCCTGATTCTGATATATTATTTATCATGTAAAATATGCCTCTGAATACCGGGAAATTGTGTAAAGGGCTATGTATAAATTGAAATAATAACCCTTTGTAACAACAGAGAACATATTACGAATAGTACAATGAGTATTATTGATCACTTAAAGAGGTTGTTCGCAGAATTTAAACCATTGAAGAGGATCAATATAACCGAGTTGGGGGTTTAACATTATCCCTCTCCCCCCCCCTCCCGAACCTTTCAACATTATATAAATTCCACTTAAACAAGGTCCGCTAATGCTCTGACTAAACTCACTACGATCGCACCCAGCTGTGGCTCTGGGTCAGTTCCTCAAGAAATGTTTTGTTTTAAAAGATTCTTCTCCCCTCCTTTGAAGCTCTTAGCCTAGAATAAAAGGAATCCCAACTTTTCTTTCACTCGCTATGAACTTTTTATAACGCTAATGGACCGTTTTCATTTCGGCGACGATACCCCCCCGCAGAGTAATCCTCCTCTCCCCCTGGAACACGGAGGACACAGCAGCTGTTATATATTCCGGTTGGATAGGGATGCCTTTGATAAGAGGGGAAAGAAGACCAATAAAAGGAAAGCTACATATTGACTAAACATAACCTAACTTTCCGAGTTTTCCCGACCAAGGTTTTTTTCTCTATATACATTTCTTTGTGGATCCTTTCCTTATTTTTTTTTGTGTTAGTTAATTATGGTCTCATGAGGTAAATTTTACCTGTTAAAATATTTGTTTACACACGGCGTGTAAGAAAATAAACATCGAAGCAGATTTTTTTTTATTTACTTAGTTTAGGGTGTGATAAACTCCTTCCTTAACTGTTGTTCTTTTGAATTCAACTCCTGCAGTTAGAAAAACTATTTTTACTTTATTTAATAACGCTCTTTGAAATAACAATTCTTTGAAATTGTATTACTTTGTGTAATTTCGTTTTTTTTTTTTTTTAATTTGATTTTATTTATTTAATAACCAATAGTATTTTCTTAAACTATAACTGTAGTCTTAAAGTTTTACTGGTCCAGCAGTGTGTATTATGACAACTTTAAAAATGTCACATTTCTAACAATTTCCACACCAAAATGATTTTACCAAGTTATTATTGAAGGGGTGAGAGGATGAAGGGGCTATGTAACATTTTTTTTATTGCTAATCTTATTATTGAAATATCTACATTGAAATATTGGTCAGCGCGTGCTCTTTTACCACACAAATATAGGAGCTGGAGACGCTCAAACCCTAATAGGATTTTTATTTTTTAAAGGCGTTACTTTTGTTCAAGTCAAGCCATTTATTTTATATCTACAGTATTTCCTTCCATTGTTTAATAAACTTTACTTCATCATTTAATTCAAATCAACACTTTCCAAAGACCTACTTACAGTCCATAGAATAAATTTAATTAACACAAGAGGCTTTATAAATAGGCACAGATATTTTTTAAAAATGACTAAGCTCAGAGCACATGAAAACGTCAGCAGGAACGCTAAGACATTTACCTTCGCCAACTGGTTGGGCAAAAATAAGCCTAATAATAAAATACGTAACCTCAAACAAATTTGTCTCAGAATAAAATAAGGAACTACTCAAACAAAATTTGTATAATGAAAAAAAAAACATATATGCAAGGAAATAATAATCTTAGTAAGCGAGGCAAGGCAGTGCCTCAGAGAAACAAGAGTTCTCCACCAAAATTAAATCTCGCAGTAAGCTACACGCAGTTTAATGGCTATTCAATTTCGTATCTATGTTTTACAATCTATTTAATTGAAATTCTAAACCTTGACTTAATTAGAAGTTTTAGAAAAACTTGTTTATCCCTCCAAGAACTCTCGCATTAGGTATGTTTCCTTCTCCTATTTAATTCATCCAAAATGTGCGAGATGTCATGAAAATCTATTCGACATACGTTATAGGTAAAGCTGCATACGTTATAATCACTATATATATTTATTTATTTATCGAATTTAAAAAGAACAAAACAAGTAAATGTAATAAATGTTTCAGAACTCACAATAATCTTAGGAAGGAAGCACCCAATGGCGGTACCTCAATCACTGCTTTAAACTAGAAGATCCCTTGGCTATCTTCTTTTCAGACGCATCGGAGAATTTTCAGAATTGTTAAAGATGAGAGATAAGGAACTAATGGGTTGGGGTGGGTTAAAGTTTTTTGGTATTGGATAAGAATGGATAAGAATGAAATATTATATATTTACTTCGGGCTAAATCTTCAACGAATGGGATGTTGAGGTCTTCATGGATGAGTTTGTTTGTGAGGTAATAAGGAGCGAGATTTTACACAAGATTTTTTATTCTAAGGATTGAATAAGGGAAGAATTTCATGGTTCCATATATCCAAATAGGTCTGATTATCATAGTGGATAAGAAAGAGTTTTTGTAGTAAATGGGGAGTTTAGAGAGTTTGTTAAGTAGGCGTTGTAATCGAAATCTACGAGCAGTTTCTTGCCCTTTCAGTCTAGTGTATGGATTCCAATCAAGTATGTTATCCTGAGTAGCAAATCTATTCAACAGGCCTAAGTGAGTTATAAAAAAAAAGATATAGTAACGCAGGAGTGCAATCGTTTGCTCAATCTGCACTTGCATGGGATAGATTATAATAAATACTTAAACACTTTATTGGCCCTGTTTGTGGCAAGTCGGGTAAAATTAACAAGGAGATCGATTCTGGTATCGCAAGTATCGGACGGGAAGTACTGATACCAGCGAGGTATTGAATAGAAAGTATAGATAATATTATCACGAGTGTAGGACAAAATATCGCGAGCATCGAACGGAAAACATTAATACTATTGAGGTATGGAATAAAAGTAAGTATAATATTATTGCGAGTGTAGGAACAAATATCGGAAGTATCGACACAAGTCTTACACTTTCTGTAAACAATGCTATTCAGGGTTTCTCGAAGTAAAAATGACAAATATCAACTTTGTTCCTGCCTAGAATAGAACAGTTTAACAAAAGATAACAAAGTAATTCACATGAATATGCGATCGATAGAGGTCAGGTGGTCTAAGCTTATTCAGATTCGAACCCTTGCCTCTTTTGAAGGCATTTTGAAATATGAGCTAATCTATTTGGTTACATACTAGATTGAATACAAATGCATGGTATAAATCATTCACTTTATTTGGCCTTTGTGGATATGATAATGAAATCTACTTCAGTATATTCAGGAAGGATATGTTCAAGAAATTTGTTCGGTTAGGAATCCATAGTTAAAAATTAGATCCATTAGTTTTTTTTTTTTTTTTTTTTTAATAGTTTTAACAAAAGAAATATATTAAACATCTAAATTTTGAGGCTAGGGATTTTAAGGCAGTACTTCCGTATCAGAGGGGCAGGATCGTTTGATTTCTTGAAAGGGACCACTGCCTCGAATTCATTGAAATTCTTCTTCGATTATCGGATAATTAGTCGAGAGAAGGGGACATTTATTGGATTCCAACCTTTAATCACTCTGAATGGTAATGAGGCGTTCTGTCATCGGAATTCTGGATAGGTTTTGGGGGCCGGATCCGTCGTTTTGATACTTGTCAAATTTATTTAGTTGTTTTCACAGTTGACTAATGAAGAAATTCCTTTAAATAGATGTATATGTGTAATAACGAACCGGTAATAAGCGTTCAGATAAAAAAAAAATTCTCGGTGTGACGTAAAAGTAATGAAACGCCATGAGGTATTCTCATTTCCAAGTAGAAATAAAAACATTGAAAAGTATTTATTACCATGCATTATCATGAATAAAACATCCCCTCAATCGCAATAATATTCTGTGTTAGGCGAGGAAATGCTTCATTTATCATAACAAATCATATTTGATAAGATATAAATTTTTACATATTTCTGCCTAACTCATTTTTCCTCGATTTTTAAAATTGTAATGTAATTACAATAATATATAAATAAAAAATCCGGCGCGGTTTTTGCATCGCATAACTTTCACTTATATCCTCAATTTGTGCGTAGATTAGTGGGCGCGTGTTAATGTTATTACCATTTTTGCGATTTTGGAAAAAAAAAAATAAAAGAAAGTGAATTAAAGGGAAGAGGCGTGGTAAAAATAAAATAAAATAAAGTTAACAACTATTTTTAGTCCCGATCAAACTCAACAAAGTGGGGCGTTGAGTTTGATCGGGACTAAAAATATATACAAAAAAATATATATATTTTGGCTTAGTAGGATAATAAGATGCAAAATGGAAAATTAAGGTAGGATCAAAATGACGTAAATATAAGGGAAAAGTAAATTATAAGCAAATAAACGGAAATACGAAATAAAAATAGTATAAATATAAAATAGGCAATAATAAGAATATATATTTTAAAAAA
Organism: Halyomorpha halys; assembly: GCF_000696795.3. Lineage (NCBI taxonomy): Eukaryota > Metazoa > Arthropoda > Insecta > Hemiptera > Pentatomidae > Halyomorpha > Halyomorpha halys. Next base: position 4,008 of record NW_027113325.1, on the reverse strand, counting down.
TATATATACTAATAGATTAAAAATGAACAAGAATCAGATATAAGAAAACAAAATTTAACACACTAAAAGACGGAAAATAAAGTAAGGTAGAGAATGAATAAAAATTAAATTAATATTAATAATAATAAATAAACAAAGAACAAATCATGACCACCCACCTGTTCCTCAACTGGAACTGGAAGTATTTTTAGTTGTTTTGTACTTTTTTAGCCCTGGTAAAGCTCTATAAATTGGGGCGAAACGTCGATAAATAATTAATTTTTACAATTTCTATGTTTTCTTCATTATTTGAAATAATATGGTTAATGAATAATTAGGCAACACAGCCAGGCATGGGACAGAGTCAGGATGAAAGGAACTTGCAACAAATGAGCTAATCTTCAAGTAACAAAGAAGATTTCAATATATCACAGTCACCAAGTAAATTTTCATGCTATCCACTATTTAATGTAAACAACTATCAAAATTAATTACTAACAAACAAATATAAATTGTAACCACACATAGCAAATTGTAATAACTATACAATAACAGAGCACATCATTATTAAACTTGTCTTATTTTGTTTAAACCACTAAATCCAGTCCACTCCAGTAAAATCCAGAACCAGTAATTTTTTATAAAAATTCAATCACTGCAGATTTTGATTCATCTCAGACTGCGATTATTGAACATATATAATATTTTTTATTTATTTTTGCTTTGCCAATAATGGGTTACTCAAAGTGGCAATAACGAATATAATTTTTTTGCCTTAAAAAATACAAAAGTTTAACAAAATATGAAGATGCTGTAATGCAAAAGGCAAAGATCTGACGTTCTCGACTTTTCTCGTTCGAATCGGTTGTTTATTTCTTCTTTAAGTATTCATACAATTCATTAATATTTTTTATTTATCCAGTGTTTATTATTGCTAAAAATGAGAACTGTTCAATTTTTTTTAACAAACAAGATAAGACCCATTTAGATTCAACTGGTTTAGCAAAATTGTTGATTTTGGGAGAAAATCGAACAAATTTTAAAAATCAATTCTATAAAGAGGATCTTATGGTACGTCAATTTTATTGAAAAAGTCGCTGTCACGTCTTGAGTGTAATCTCACCTTAAACATGTTTCATTCATGTTCAGTTTCGCATGACTCTACGTTTTGTAGCTAGGTTATCATACACAGATCATTTTTCTAGACTTGGTTATTTACGTGGACTCAGGGAGCCGCAAAACTTGTATTTTCGCTGAGAAATCGAATTCGAGATTTCGCACGATCGAAATTCCCTTACTCTATATTCCGTATATAGGTAAGTAAAAGTCAAAATTTTCTACGTTAGGGATAAAAAAAAAAAATTAAAATAGAGAAAAGTGAATATGATTTCACAGCAAGCTAGAAATTATTTTTGTTTTGCAGAGCATGGGAAAACACAATATTATATTTACAGAATACAATTGGAAGTTTTCAAACAAAAATTCTAACCTATTCTAACTATAGTGGGTAGAACCGACCCAGAAATAAAAGTTGACCCCCTAGGCTAAATTGGAACCGGCACCACTGTAATCACGAGGCATTAGCTTTTTTATTATTATTTATTTTATACCAGATCGGCCTGGTAGGCCTTACATGGTTGATATAACATTATATATTACTTTTTTAACAGTTGATTATGGGGGGGATAGTCTCGTACAAAAGACACCCCTAACTAGATACAATGTTGTGATTAATAAAAAAAATAATAAATAGATAAGAATAATGCTTCTTAATAAAAGAGAAAAGTAAAATTAATAACAAAAAATAACGTTTGCAGACTTAACACAACAAACAATTGCCCTTTAATGATAAAAAGAAACAAGTTAGAGGCTGTCGTTTAAATTCCTCACTACAAATGATCCAAAATTTTGTCAGCACTAATCGACGTCTTTCTAACTCTACTATCAATAGTACAGAAAATTCAATATTGCTTATTCAAAATCCTGATTTCAAATTAATTTTACATTTCAATATTAATTTTCATAAAAATGTAAAATGGCCTTCTCTACAACTCATTTGAAACTATTAATAAAAGTAGCTAATGATATTTTTCCGTTATACCACAACACTTGGTTACACTATTGGGTCAAATGAATATTTATAACTAAATGGATTACTGCATGATTCATAGAGAATAGTGGTGTGGAATAGTATGGTCGTGAGAATAATAAATGTTAGTGGAAACTACATCAATTAGTAATAAAATAGTGTAGTATGTTCGGTAGGAGTATTTAATTCATGTTTCGAAGCAGAAGTGTACTCTGTATTTTGTCCTAACTCAGTTCATAAATGATTGAAAGTCGTACTGATATAGATATATACGGTGTATAGCTGTTTCTGTCCCGTTGTTAATTTACCCAATGTTGCCCAATAGTTATATTGTGAAAGGGATGGCGATCAGAGGTCTGCCAATAGCTATTAGCACGACAATTCCAACTACACGCGTGGTAATAAACAAACGACCGCGATTTCTATGGCGAAGTGATCTGTGCCAATGAGTCATTAGATGTGTCGCCTGTAAATATCGATTAGGCGTGTAGATATCAGCAGCTCTCTTTTTATATTTCTTTATTATCAGATCGGTCTGCTGGGCCGTACATGGCTACTATCATAATTAGAGTAGATTTTAAAAATTGATAAGGGGGTGTAGTCTTGTGTAAAAGACATGATTTTCTATTTGTAATATTGCTATTATTAATTAATTATAAATATATCTTTATTATAGTTATTAAAATAAAAAATAAAAATAAATAAGAGTTATGTAATGAAAGAATGAAAGATAAAAAAAGTTAACAAACCAAAAAAAAATTATATGATTAATAAAATAATAATAGACTCTAAAATGAAAAAAATAATTATAAAAAGATAGATGCACATAGACTTTAAAGAAGGGTGTCTTGCGTCGCTCCTGGCTTCAGTATTCGATATAGGATCGGATTTCCTATTTTGTTAGCTTGCACCTTTAACTGATGATAACTAAGAATGGAATTATTTTAACCGTTTTTGATGCAATCATCTCTTGAATCCAATCGTATTTAGTTTTCAACTACCTCTGCCTTTTAAGTATGCCGGTGTGCAACAGCAGTACGATGTCACACATGTATGCGTAACATCCAATTACTTCTAAGTAGAAGTAGGAGTCTTCAGGAGCAGGTCTTCTTCGACTAAGGTTGAAGTGGGGTGGCTATAGTTTTCTAACCTTACACAATACCTAGTAATACGGACAGTTTGCAACGGTTACTAGCTGAGGAAAATGAAGCTCGGCCCGAAATCACCCAGCTGCTGGAGCAAGGTTGTCACCAAACGTTGTTAAAGGTGTAGGGTATTTCAAAAAGCAGCAACATGCCACTCCCTCTCTATTGACTGTTCACAAGCACTAGTCAGCATGGTGTCAGAAGTTCCCTTGCCATTCGTGAAGCCGTATTCCCGTGACCGATTTGCTCTTGTCAAACCTGGTCATAGGTGCTTCAGAACCTTGGTCATCACAGTTCGATGATTTTCCAACTCTTGGGAAAGCATGGGGTGTACTGTTCTTCAGCATTGGTATTTTGAGCTTTTTGTCATTTCGAAGTACAGGGTGCCTCTCATTACTTCTGGTATAAAAGTTAGGCCTTTATAGAAATTTATTTTTATGATAGAAAAGGCAGACTATTTCATACAAAGTGAAGGAACATTCACTGCGATACTTAGGACCTTGTTTTGGAAAGATGAGTGGTTGGGATAGCTCTAGTTCTTTCATCTCACTTTGGATTATTCCGAGTTATTATTGTTCTGAATCGTGTTTGATATTATCCTAGCTTCAAACATCTAAGCTTATTCTGGGTTCTGCCGCCTTTAAGGATATTTTTACCTCTTATTCCTCTCTTTTTATTATCAAACTTATTCAAATATATTTCTTTAATTATACAAATTTATTACTATACTAGGTTATGTATCATTTTATTTTACACACCGCTAATAACATTTTGTCCATGTCAAAGTTTTTTTTT
>NW_027113324.1:3766-4598 GCF_000696795.3 Halyomorpha halys | reverse complement strand
GTGTTCGTGGCTGTTAAGGAAAAATTTAAATCAGACGAAGAAAATTTTGTTGATAATATTTCAAAAGAAAAAATTCACAACCATGAAAATTAAAATTTTTGCAAGGTGACAATAAATATTAAGTCCTTAAGAGGCCTCAGAAAATAAAACCCTTCACTGCCATTCCATCCTCTGTTTAATTTCAAGTTTTTTAATTTAACGACAAAAGGGAAAAAGTCAAGTTATGAAATATGACATCTGTCAAGATTCCAGGAAACAGGTGAAAATAATTAATTTTCATGACAAAATAAAATACTGAAACATGCCTAAAGGGAAAAAAGATTTTCATTAAACTGGAAATAAACAAACATAAAAAAAAAACAATTCTTTGCAAAGGGCTTGTTTTAGAAATATTAAAATACAAAAGTAATAATGATGGAGTTGAACAAGATTAAAATTATTACATTTCCTGATGAAGCTCAAGTATATAATTAGTATTTTTCGTTCTTGAATCATTCCAACATTATAAATTACTAATAACAATCCATGAGAAATGTATTATAGAGTGTTTCCTATTATTTCGCTAAAGTTATAATAATTTAATATGAATTGTTCAATTAACAAAAAATTAAATTTGAATAAACCGATATGTTCTATCAAATTGACATAAAACTTCAACTTCACTATCAAGTAAAATTCTGTACTACTATAGTCCGTTATCTGTGGATCTTGAGACCGATTAATATTTATGGAATAGACCAAAGTATAAGTGGGTTGTTTGGTCTTCGCAGGCCCTAAATGTTTTTTCGGGTTGGCAGTCTGTTTATTTCTGTTTTGCATTTTATATATAAAT
>NW_027113324.1:0-696 GCF_000696795.3 Halyomorpha halys | reverse complement strand
TCCGGAATGCCATACCCGGTCAAAAGCTTGCGCTATGTCCAGAAAGCCACTTGTTTCTAACCTGGTTTCTCCTTAATTACCTAATAATCCTCCTAAGCGTCTGAAAAGAAGATTGTCTCGAGATCATATCCTCTAGAAATGTTATCAATGGATAGATTCTCTACATCTTTGTATCATGTTACTATGTCACCTACAGCAAATTTACTCGTTGTATATATGTTAATACAGTTGTAAATAACAATAAATAAACTATATAAAAAAAAATTTAGAAGTTTTACTATTTATTATATTAAGATGGAATTCGATATATAAACTTATATAGGTTAATAGTAGAAGAAGAAAAAATTTACAATTTTCACGATTTTTCTTTTTTGAGCTAGGCTGATCACAAAAACACACATACCCCATTTTGGGTGGCTACGTTTTTTGGACTCAAAATATGTATTTCGAAATTATTCCCAAAGAATTTCAGGCCTTCTCTTTACAGATCTAATTAATCACATGTACGTTTTTCTTTTATACTTCTATATTATTTCAATTTTTAAATAATTTCCAATTTAATACTTTCAGTTATTTAGTTAATTCTTATATCTATATTATCTTATTTTATTAATTCTTAATTTTAACATAACTTTTTCCTCTTACTTTATTATAAACTGTTTCATTCTTATAATATTACACTATGCATTTGCTTCA
>NW_027113323.1:2894-4199 GCF_000696795.3 Halyomorpha halys | reverse complement strand
GTGAATTATAGTGGTTGAGCTACAATCGATTTTTTGAATCGACGATTGAACATCGCGGTATGGGAATGAACAAAGGAAATGAGACAATTTTCGTTGGTTAAGAGGTGACATCTCCTGGAAGTAGAGGAAGATTTTGAGAAAGAAGAAATCGAGGACCATCAGTCGTCAAAGAATCATATATCATTGGTTAATTTACTCTAATTAGGATTAAATAATATTTATATAAGTAGCTATTAATTTAGTTGTGTTCTGATTGTCTGGGAAACTCACCCTGAGATAAGAGTCAATAATATAATATATAATAAAATATAAATTCTCATATCTATTTAATATTTAATCTTCTTATTTATGGAATTGAGCTCTGGGGCTCCACCAAACCATCAAATTCTTCCCGCATCCAATCGTTACAATCCAAAATCCTACGTAAAATCGTTGATGCTCCTTATTACGTCACAAATAAACTCATTCATTCATAAAGACCTTAACATCCCATTCGTTGCAGATTTGACCCAAAACAGATATGCGTCTTTTTATTCCAAACTCCTTAACCATCCTAACCCATTAATTCTTAATCTTTCATCCTTAACAATCCCTGATAATCCTCCGAGGCGTCTGAAAAGAAGATGGCCACGGGACCTTCTAGTTTAAATTAATGTTTGAAGTACCACCAATGAGTGGTTCCTTCCCAAGATTTTCAAGTGTATATGAAACATACTACATATTTACCTGTTGTATTATTTTGTACAGTTGTTAATTACATTAAATAAATAATTAAAAAAAAACATTAGGGAATCATATATTTTGGTTTATAAGAATTTCTTAGATTATGTTTAATTATCTAATTAGTAATTTTTTACATTAAATAAAAAAATAAAATTATTTATCACGATCATCTTCTTTGTTAAAAATTTATCACAATAATATTTGTAACCTTTCATACACTCAGATCAAGGATTGTAGTTCTAAAATTGTATTAAGTTAAGATAAATTATAAATAATATTGTAAATTATTGGAAATGTTGAAGATCACACGTGTAATAAAATCTGTTTGTAATAGATTATCTCTGAGGGTGGCCGAATTGGCTGAAACGTTGGACTTATAAATTGAATTAATATGTTTTGAGACTAAAATTGATAACGTTTTATTTAATTAAACAATATTAACCAGTCTTAAAAAAGTGTTAAAATTGTAAATAAAAATTATTTTTTTTTAATATATTCTTGTTTGAGAGTGGTTTAGTTTATTTAAAAACAAATTTGATCCTTTTTTTCTGAACTTTATTCTTTTCAAAAACTTCCAACGTT
>NW_027113323.1:0-494 GCF_000696795.3 Halyomorpha halys | reverse complement strand
CAAGTAAAGCTAAGCGTTAGTTAAATAAACAAATATACGTGTCATGGGAAGCTGAAGTAAGATATCTGTACATGTAGGTAAAAAATATTAAATTTATTTTTATTGTTAATCTTAATCTACAGTATCGTGTGTAGAATAGGACGGGAAATCTATTTCTTTTTTTTTATATTAGAAGAAGATAGTTAACCGTATGAAGCAGATTGTTGGAAGATAGTCCGGGGGGCGGGCAATAAAGCTATCAAAATAGTAAAAGAAAAATATTAATTGTTAACCAATGTTTGGACCACTATGTAGGGCATCGTCTGCAGGGCTGTGTTTCGCTTCGCCTTGCAATGTGGGCCGAAACGTTGGCTAACAATAAATATTTTTCTTTTACTATTTTGATAGCTTTATTGAATATCTTCCTACTTTATTTTAAAAACTAATAATAAGGAAGTTGGAGTATTTTAACTCCATCAGAAATATATTAATTCCTTGAAAAGTAAATTAAATAT
>NW_027113322.1:31209-31501 GCF_000696795.3 Halyomorpha halys | reverse complement strand
AAGAATTAATGGGTTAGGATGGTTAAGGAGTTTGGAATAAAAAGAAGCATATCTGTTTTGGGTCAAATCTGCAACGAATGGGATGTTAAGGTCTTCCGATAATATAAATTTAAATCTAACAAAAATAAAAAAAAATAAAAATTCGGCCTACTTACTTTATGCAGTTATTGTTTCACTTATTTTCATCAATCATTCAATTTAACTAAACCTATTCAGAAATGGATCTATAAAAAATTGTATTCAGGAATTACTCCATTTCAGGGAATCCAAGGGCCATGATCAAAACATAATG
>NW_027113322.1:28091-28492 GCF_000696795.3 Halyomorpha halys | reverse complement strand
ATTTAACTAGTTTTAATTAGAATGCTGGCAGAAATATGTACGCTCTATGGTTCTTGGTTTTCAAACACCAAAAATTTTATCCAAACAAGAAATAAACATTTTGTAAATTTATTTTGTCAAATATCTTAAAAACTACTACTCCTAAGAAGATAAGTATTATAAAATACTTTATAGTACATTTAACTAGTTTTAATAGAGTGCTAATAGACATCTGTACGTTAAATGGTTTTTGAGATATAGATTTCTCAAAATAAATTCAATAACATCTACATTTTTCAGTACATGTATTATGAAGCGCGCCTGGCCTTAAGTTGAAGGTGCACTTTATACATACATTACTTTTAGTTGAAAATTAATCCTCGCTCGTTTCACAACAGATATTTCTATATTATTCACTTTGG
>NW_027113322.1:20924-22606 GCF_000696795.3 Halyomorpha halys | reverse complement strand
AAATAAAATATAAATGGCGTTGATGACCAATGAAGTTTGGCGCCACTAAACAACCAAACAAACAAACAAACAAGTACTTTTAATAATATTTAACGTTGAAAAATTACATTTTTCTTTTGCAAATGAATGGAAGAAATATGCAAATACCATCTTGTCTTACGCCAACTATAGTGGCATGGATTGCATCGAGCCATATGCCCTATATCTATTGCCTTCATATCATGAGATATTATATGCAATTATAATAACTAACTAAATCATTTATTCAGAGCTGCATTATTATAGAATTAGTATTTAAATACGAAAAATGATTTTATGACGTAAAATATTAATCAGACTGACGAAATGGAAAATACACTAAGCATGCACCAGGTAGATTAAAAATTATTATAACAGACAGATTATTATTATTATAATTATTACAGATAAGTAGATGGTCAGGGTTGCGGTCAAAAAAAGAACAAATAGCTTAAATCTATTTTAATGTCCGACGTTTCGCCCCACTTCATCAGGGCTGTTCAAAGCGAACGGTTGAACAACCAACATTAAATAGTTTTAAACTATTTGTTATTTTTTTGACCGCAACCTTGACCATCTACTTATATTTAAATCTTTACGGTCAACTATATATACTTATATATTATAACAGACCTTTTATTAACTGCATATTTCGTCATTTTCTATCTTCTTCTACAACTTTATATGTTAAATATAATTTTTTGAGTTTCTAATGAAAATATTTGCGATCATAATGCTCCTATCGAGTGCGATTTCAACTGACAGAGGGCCATATCAGCTGATCGGGTGTATACATATATTTTGAGGAACAGGAATAAATAAAGTAGGCGTCTTGTATATATTATAAATAAAAATTGAGGAGGTAGGAAAAAAATAAAGTCAGTGGAGCGGACCCTCCCCGTTCTGTGTACCCCACACCCGGCACCTTCAGCGGACTTTTTATATCAATGAGACTTTTATATATAATGAGATTATTTATTGTATATATTGTATTATTTGACAAAAATTAAACACTAGATCAATTAAATACAAAGACTATTTACAGATTAATATAATTTGTCGTAAACGGTGAAATAATAAAACAATATCTGATCATGTACTCTAAACTGTAAATCATCCTGACGTTGTGGCCAAAGTAGAGGAATCGCCGTAATACGAAAGAATTAAGAGAGAAGAATCTAGTCCAGACCTACGAGCTGGGACGAAAATACCCCGGCAGTGGAAATATTTCTGTGACAATGGGAGACAAAATATATTGTCCTAGAGCGGCTAAAGATAGGGGACATTCAGGCTCTTGTTGTTGATTAAGGTGGGCGCTCCCCGCTCTGATTAGGCCCAAGAGTGAGTGCCTCGTTTGGCTGCGGCTCTCTGCTCCCCAACACCTGTTTCTTAATCACGCTCATTATAGCACGGATGTTTTATCTCATAAAGCTCTTAGTCTTATTGTAAATCAACTTTTTAAATTTGTCAATTTACTTCATTCCATCGATTGCTATCCTCTTCTTTAATAGTTGTGAATAGTAACTATCACACTCCTTATATTGGATTTGCTACGAACTGAATCTAACGTGTAAAGGACATTTCTGAACGTTGTAAACGCCAGGTTCTACTTGTATTGGTAATCGTGATTGAAAGATTAAGAACAATGAAATCAAAGGAAACTC
>NW_027113322.1:19428-19770 GCF_000696795.3 Halyomorpha halys | reverse complement strand
TCATTATCTTTTGTACTTTTGCAAATTTTACAGTAACAAAGTTCATTATTTCCCCTCAATAAACTCTAGAATACGAATTTTCATAATAAGCTAGAGTAGTGTGATACGTGTACCACACCAGATTTTTTCCTAGGTTATTGAAGTTTTTAATGGAAATAAACTAAGCTATTTATTAGGGTGCGAAAAATTCATTACATTCACTATATCATCTAGATTTATGTAAAAATTTAAGTTTCAATATGTTACTTAATTAATGTAAGCATATCGAAATTATTTAGAAACTGATTTATAAATCGTGGTTATTTCGAGCTATACAAAATAAAATGAAATATTTGGGCGAAC
>NW_027113322.1:18394-18953 GCF_000696795.3 Halyomorpha halys | reverse complement strand
CGGACTGAGAATAGAGGGATGAATAGGAACCATTGAAGAATCAAACTAAGGCACGAACAAACATATATTTATATAATTATTAATATCATAAATACAGTATATATAAATAAAGTAATGTATAGGGTTAGATGATAAATCACAAAAAAATCTTCTTTAACAAAAAAACGAACAAAAAATTTGATAACGAATTATGATAACGCCTGCTTGATGAAACTAACAATGTATATTTGTCTGGCCTGTTAATGATGAAGGCCGTGGATGTAGATGACAAAGACGGCTAAGTATGGCTGTAGAAAATCAGTCCATCGTACGGTAGTAGCGGCTAAGAGACTTCAAAGCCGACTGGCAGAGTTTAGCAACTATTAAACTAATAGATAAAATTGCCATGGATACGATAGTTATTGATCAATGGTTCATTCATGAATAAGGTTCGTCTCTATAGCAATTTTAGCTAGTAGTTTTAGGAATAGCTAATTTTTGCCCATTCCTGCCGATTGGATATATAGGAGATGCAGCCAGTCTTTTTTGTAAACAACGCTTAATACTATTGTTGCAGACA
>NW_027113322.1:18000-18344 GCF_000696795.3 Halyomorpha halys | reverse complement strand
ATTTTTTTCTGCTCTAAAGGCATAAAATCTAAAAGATATATGTATTGGAGGTGATTCCACCAGCTGTAGAAAAGTTATATTTTGTTAACATTGTACGGAGTTGTAAATATTTCAACTTTCAAAAAACACAATTTTCTATGTGCATTGGTCATTACTACGTTTTTTAATTTTATTTATTTATTGATATTTACAACTGAATAAAAAAATACAACCAGTAAATTTGATCATAATGACATAATGATATGATACACGATGTAGAGAAACTACCCAGTAGTAGGACTCTAAAAACAGTTAACAATATAAGGTCAAAAGGCCATCTTCTTTTCAGGCGCCTCGGAGGATTG
>NW_027113322.1:8691-11149 GCF_000696795.3 Halyomorpha halys | reverse complement strand
GTAAGAATTTACGGAGTTTGTAAAGCAGTCCCGGGTGCCAGACTCGATCAAAAGCCTGCTCTATATCGAAAAAGACTCCCGCGCAGTACATTACTACGTTGTAAAATTTATTTTTAGGTCTTCACAAATGTTTCAAGTGATGGCAAAATGTGATTCTTGTCTGATTTCTAAAACATTTTTTTTTGTTATTATAAATCGAAAAAAAATAACCGTACTTATGAATTTTGATTAAAATAAAAAAAATGTTCTTAACATCTTCGGCTTACTGAAGCATTAAATTTTTTTTCTAAAAATTACTAGAAAACTTCAATGTGACTCTGGCAATCAACTCCTGAAAGTGAAGCGCCATAATTAAAGTTTAATTATGTTTAGTTGAATGCACTATAATGTAATTGATAAAAAAATATTTTATTTGACCACACTATTAATTACTTTAATTAAAACAATATATAGTTAATTGCCGAAATTAATTACTACCAATTACATTATGTGGAATAAAAATAAAGTATGTGTCAATAAATAAATTTAAAAGAAAATGTTTTCTTAATATGCTTTTTTTATATAAAACAATTTTCTTCCCCTGTTTGAGCCTGAATATTCATTTAATAGTGTAGGTAGGTTTTATTTTATTTTAATCAACAAGGAAAAGTTATTTTTTGTTTGAGTTAAATTTTATCTTTATTATTACCTTCCATTGTATATTATGTTTCACTTTGTCTATTAATTGAACTATTAACCCAAATTATCACTTTCCAGCAACCTAATTACAGTGTGCAGAATAAATTAAATTAACAATGAGCTTGTCTTGTTTCTCTTACGTGCGATCGCCTAATTAACTCGATATTATTATGTGTAATTTATTTTAAGTTTATTCTAATTAACTTGATAATATGTTATTACGTATAATGCACGTCAAGTTTATTCTAATTAAGTTGATTGTATATACAATAATGTATGTCAAGTTTATCCTAAGTTAATCAAGGCTTCCTGTGAAAGTTATCGGCTCGTATATCAAGATTACAACTTACCCTCATTAATTTGAGCTGAGTAACTAATTAACGGAGATACTTCACTTGCTAATAGTTAACTAATTATTAAGCGTTAAGACAACCACTTACAAGACAAGGATTTAGAACAAGGTGTACTTAACATGTGTTTGTCTTAATGAGATCATATTACATGTAGAGAGGCATCATGACACTAAATGTTATTCACGAGATATAATTTTAGGTTTATTGGAGGGTTCTGTTCTTTTAGAACAAGAGCCCAGTTGAAAAAGTCAGTAATTTAACCTATTTTTTTTATCTATTTAATTAAAACTACTTTTAATTACTAGTCAAAATTGATGAGTCTGCCAAGGGGAAATAAAAAGTAGGATCTGTTTCAAAAAGATTTAAAAAAAAATAGATTGTAGGAAGATAGGATAATAGTTGAAAAATATTTATTGTTAACTAACGCTTCGTCCTATTTTGCAGGGATTCGTCAGGGCTGTCTGATCGAAGAAGATATGGTAGAATGAAAGAATTTTTATTTTTTAGAAGTCTACAAAGTGGGGTGAAACGTCGGAAACTAGATAATTGTTAACTATTTTTGTGTCTCTTTTTACCACAACTCTGACCATCTTCTTCATTATTTACTGGATATCTTTCTTCAGATGATAGCCCTGATGAATCCCTGCAAATTAGGGCGAAACGTTGGTTAACAATAAATAATTTTTCAAGTTTTTCATTTACTATTTTGATACCATTACTGACCACTACTCGGACTATCTTCCAACTTTCTTCAAGACAAAAAATTTTTTTTTTCATTCTGAGTTTCTAGAAACCACCAGAAAACCTAAAAGAAAATCATTTAAAGTAGATTAAATTTTCTAAAATATGAACCCTAGATGATAGATTTTTTTTAGAAGCAATATGTAATAAAATAAAAATTGAAAAGTCATTAGTGAATTTATTGCGGGAAATCTCTATCCTAGGTACCATAAAACGTACAGATTTCTATTAGTACTCAAATTAAAGCTAATTTAATGTAGTTTATTTCCCTAAATAAATTGATTTCTAGTTGTAGGTTTTGTCTATTCCTTTCGTGGCATCTGGTACACCATATTCCAGTTGACATTTGAGGTTTGCATCCACACCCCCAAATAAAAAAAAAGGTTACACAAAGAAGCGTTCTCACATAATGTTGTTGATATTGATATTTTATTGTAAACATTTAATATTCTAAACAATAATGTTTACTTTTTTAACATTAAGACTTTCTCTATTTTATCAAAAACAATTATTAATTTCTATCAAACTTTATATTTCAATGTTTTCCTCAAAAGAAAATAATTTTGTACTAATTGTTTCTAGAAAAGAATGATTAAAAAATTGACCCAGTTAATTCAATTTTATATTCATTCACTACTTTTCAAAATAGTAAATATGTTTTTAGATCCTTAATATTCACATTGAAG
>NW_027113322.1:3353-4471 GCF_000696795.3 Halyomorpha halys | reverse complement strand
TATAACATGTTGCAAAAAGTGAGAATTGAACATACTAAACCTGCAGTACCTTCATGCAATGGGAAAGTATATATATGATACGCCGTACAGTGGTGGGAAGTGTGAAAAACCCTACAAAATAAAATATGTCTGATCACGTTGATGAGTGTGGTTTCTTACACTCAAATACCTATAAACGAATTCACCGTAATTGGTTCTCCCATCAAACGATATTTGTAAGTCACAGACCTAATCGTACAGACGTTATTTGGGCATTGGGAAAAAGTGAGTTTTTACTGGTTGTTGTTATTTTGTTTTAAATTATCAAACAAAAAACATTTCGGCCAAGTCAAGACCAACGAAAGTTAGTGTACAAATTGTATTTTTTAAAAATAGGTTTGTTTCTTCTATATTCCAATTGGATAGTGGATTTTTTTATTTTAATAGTGATTTTTTTTTTTTATCGAAATAGTTTAGTTTATTTTTTTTGCCAATTCCAATTTAATAATGGAACAGTTTTCCTTTGCACATTTTTTATAGACTTTTATAGGCTTTATTAACCTTTGTGATTGGACTATTTGCCCTATAAAAGTGTGAATATCGGAATCTCTTTTGAGTAAGTTTCATTGACGTATGAAATCAGGGGCCTTGTTGAAAGGTATAACAATGAAAAATGAAAATGTGGAATAGACATAGAGTGGGGAGATATGATGGTTACATAGAAGTAAAATATAAGAAAAAGATATTAAACTATTAATATGTCTCTAAGTTATTACGTCTTCTGTTCATTTTAGAACTAATAGTCTATGTTATTTTTTTATATATACTTATTATTGTATATCTTATTTTAGTTTCTTTTTGTTAAGTTTATAATTTTTTTTTCACTTATACTTACATAATTTTTAACCTCACGTTAATTTACTTTATTTTGTCTAATTATCTTATATTGTTCACATATTTTTAGTTGTGATGTATCTTTTGTAACCCTGATAAAGCACTGTAGAGTAGGCGAAACGTCGGCAAATAAGGAGTTGTTAACTATTTTTTGTTCCTTTCTAACCGCACCCTCAAAATCTCATAAAATATTCAGTCAATCATTTATATATTCAATATGAAAATTTGTACATTGACGCCAATGT
>NW_027113322.1:0-1366 GCF_000696795.3 Halyomorpha halys | reverse complement strand
ATTTTTGTAAAAATGCATTTTTGGAAATAAGATTAGTAATAGACGTATTATGTTTTTTTGGAAAGTTAAAGACTTTATATAAAAATAATATTTTATATGTAAAGTCGTGGAAGGTAATATGAATGACGAAAAACTTAAAAATAAAAGCCCTGTTCTAATGGCCCGGGCGCATGCCCTGTGAGTTTTCCATTTCGCAGGTCTGATAACAATGTCTTAAATATTTACAGTCCTTTGAAATTTTGAATTCAAAAAACGGCCTTTTTTTTATACACCCCATATATATATATATATATATGAAGTGTATATAGACGTGTACACTTATACATATATATAAGCTGAGGAAGGTTTATTGAATAAAAGTAAGAAAGAAGGACGGTACTAGGCTAGTAAGGCGATCACGTAGCAGATCTGTGCCGATTCGAAAGGCACGTAGCCGACCCTTAGTGACCCCAGCTACTATATAGGAGTATACTCCTTCAATCGCTTATATATCGTCTGCTCTCCGGCCAATATCTGATTAAATAAATTTTAAACTTTATAGCGTGTTAATAAATAATTGTAGTTATAAATAATGAGATTTGAAGTTACAGCGTCGGAAATTATTACATTTAATACAAGAGCCTGGTGGAAAACAATCAGTTGTTTAACCCCTATTTTTGATCAATTTAATAAAAACTGTATAATTACTAGCCAAAATTAATTAGTCTGTCCACTTATCACATATAATCTTAGGAGTAGAATTTTTTCAGTATTTGGTAAAATAAATTCATTTCTATTTGTTCTGACAAAATTTAATATGCAGAATTCCTATCGTATGTGGTCATCATAAAAACTACTCTACGAAGATAAGTGTCATTATCTACTTTATAGTATGTTAATCTAGCTTTATTTGAGTGCTGGCAGACATCTGTACCTCTAATGGTTCCTGATAGATTTGCCAAAATTATATCACTAACTACTGATATGAAATGTTGCATTTTAAAAAAACCTATATTTTGGGTAATATTTAACGTAAATAGTTCTAATGTGGCTCATATTTTAGAAAATTTACTCTACTGTAAATGATATTCTCTTAGATTTCTAGTGGTGTTGGTAGTTTTAAAGATATAGAGTTCGGAATGAAAATTTATAATTTAAAAAAAATTAAGTCTAGATTAATTATTTTTTATATATGATTGTTTGAGCAAAATAAATATGTAATTATTATATATATATATAAAAGTTAGTAAATAGATAAATTTTCAAATCCTTAAATTGTATAAATAAAATAAATATACACTAATAAAAGTATGAATAGGTGAATAAATATGTGAAAAAATAAAATTGAGAGGGGGGTGTATATATGTTAAGAGAATACACATAAAAT
>NW_027113321.1:34507-35322 GCF_000696795.3 Halyomorpha halys | reverse complement strand
TAGAAATATTTTTGGAGTTCTATCAATGTGTAAATACTCCACATATTTGTATCGTGTCATTATATCACTTACAGCAAATTTACTTGATGTATATATATGTATACAGTTGTAAATAACAATAAATAAATTATTAAAAAAGAAAAACAACTTTTAGACTAGAACCTAATAAAGAAACCATTGATTCGCCGTTACTTTACAACGACTGAAGGAAGAATCGATGTTGGTTTGAGAAGAATAGACGAATGGTTATTGTTGTAGGAGACATTTGATTTGTTGTTAGTGGCACGGTAGCCAACTCTACAATAGACCTCTCCTTCTACCTTAGGCGGATAATTATGCTTGGGCACTTTGCCAACTTCCTCTTCCTCTTATAGTCAATTGTCACAGCACACTTGATATTTTAATTCAAAAGTTTACATAATAATATGTTTATAGAAAAGAAAATTTAAGGTTAATGTAAATTTGTTTAAATTTAAAGACATAATTATTCCACCAATTGCAATCAATCAACAAATAAAATGCTGTATGTTTCAACTACTACTAATAACAATATTCTTTATTTATTCTGGGATTATTGATCCCTTTAGAATAATATTACAGGCGTCAAAATTAGACTCTAAGGCACTAACTTAGAGTAAAAACGAACAAAAATAACTAACGGAATAAAAATATTACAAAATATAATTAGAACAAACAAAATAAAACCGTATATCATATCATAAAACATAAGGTGACTAACTGACAATAAATGAAAAAAATCAAATACGATTAAACTAAAAATATTTTATTTAAAAACAAATTTGATCCTTTTTTCT
>NW_027113321.1:32080-32994 GCF_000696795.3 Halyomorpha halys | reverse complement strand
ATATTCACTTTCTCTAATCTATGTATAAAATTTATAGTAAGGGGGGAAAAATTTTAATCCGACATTTTAAATTCAAATTAGATCAAAATATTGTGTAATAAAGTAATATTATAATATAACAGTTAAGTAATATTTAAATTTTCCTCTTATCCACATATCAATGCTAAATTATTATAGAAACTAACAATTTATTGTTATCTACTGGAATTGTATCCCTAAAATCATAATATTTCCAATATTGATTTTATAACAATTTATTATTCAACAATTGGTTAAGGGGGAAATGTAAAGATTAGTTAACTGTTATTATATAATATTACTCTATTATAAAATATTTTAATTTAATTCTAATTTGAAAACTCAGATATAAATTTTTTCCTCTTACTATAAATTTTATACATAGGCAAGAGAAAGTGAAAATATTTTTGTGGGACTGAGTAACCTTCCTCAGTGTGGTGTTGATAAAATGAGCAATTTAAACTGAAAGTAGTTAATGTGGTACTAAATACTGTAAACTAGTTTATTTATTAATGACTAATGATAAATAATTTAACAAAGGCCATATGGCCTGCAATTATGTTAATAACCTATAGTTTTAGCTGTGATTGTGTATTAAGATAGAAAATATAATTTTGCACGATTTTTTCTTTAAATTAATTTATAATGAATAGATTGTACTTAAAATTTTTTTATTGATAGATCCTTGAAAATGGCCAGAGTGGCCGAAACGTTGGTGTTCTAACATAATATAAAAAAAAATTGAGGCCAAATGGATGGTTTTTATAACTACTAAATAAATCTGACTCAAACAAAAATTTTCATTATGTTTACTATTAATACTAATTTAATGTAGATTTACGTACGCTTAGATTTTTTTCTCTTGAACCAGTAGCGCATATCACAGCTTTGATGGT
>NW_027113321.1:29555-32030 GCF_000696795.3 Halyomorpha halys | reverse complement strand
AAAAATTTTAATCCGACATTTTAAATTCAAATTAGATCAAAATATTGTGCAATAAAGTAATTTTATAATACAACAGTTAACTGATATTTAAATTTTCCTCTTATACACTTATTAATGCTAAATTATTATAGAAACTAACAATTTATTGTTATCTCTAAAATCATTCTTAATATTTCCTCAAACCCCTTAGTTTCTAACCTTCCATCCTCTTCCATTCCTGAAAATCCTCTGAGTCGCCTGAAAAGAAGATAGCCATGAGACCAGCTAATGTAAAAATGTCATTGGAGTGGTACCAATGGGAAGTTTCTCTACACGCCTGTAACACTACAATTTAGCTTAGATCCGATTTACTAAATGTATTATAATGTACAGTTGTAAATAGCAATAAATAAATATTAAAAAAAAAATTCTAATATTGATTTTATAACAATTTATTATTCAACAATTGGTTAAGGGGGAAATGTAAAGATTAGTTAACTCTTATTATATATTACTCTATCATACAATATTTTAATTCAATTTGAATTTGAAAACTCAGATATAAATTTTTTCCTCTTACTATAAACTTTATACATAGGCAAGAGAAAGTGAAAATATTTTCGGTGACTGAATAATTAATCTTCCTCAGTGTAGTGTTGATAAAATGAGCAATTTAAACTGAAAGTAGTTAATGTGGTACTAAATACTGTAAACTAGTTAATGTGTTAATGACTAATGATAAATAATTTAACAAAGGCTATATGGCCTGCAATTATGTTAATAGTCTATAGTTTTGGCTGTGATTGTGTACTAAGATCGAAAATATAATTTTGCACGATTTTTTAAATTAATTTATAACGAATAGATTGTACTTAAAATTTTTTTATTGATAGATCCTTGAAAACGGCCGGCGTGGCCGAAACGTTGGAGTTTTAACATAATATAAAAAACAAATTTGAGGCCAAATGGATGGTTTTTATAACTATTAAAGAAATCTGTCCATTATGTTTACTATTAATACTAATTTAATGTAGATTTACGTACGCTTAGATTTTTTTCTCTTGAACCAGTAGCGCATATCACAGCTTTGATGGTTAAGGCGATACACTAATAGAAGCTTCTCAGGTCCTGGGTTTACTACTGAAGAGGTTCACTGGCAAACCAAGTTCGTGTACGATTTCGCGGTAAGGAAAGTCGTGCAAGTGGCCATGCCACATATTTTTATTAGATATGCACGTCATTTTTTTTATCGTGCGCTGCGTCATAAAAAAAATAACTATCCTCGTTCATCGTAATGAATCATATTTTTATGACTGCAATGATATGATTACAACTATAACGCCATGGAGTCTAAAATATAAGCAAAAACTCGTCATTCTTTAATTCGTTAGTTCAGGACCGAAAACACATATATATATATATTAATGAAGTGTAAATAGTTGATACGATTAATACGAGGAGAAGATGGTTGGGAGAGCGGTCAGAAAAAAATACAGAAATAAACGAAACTTATTGACATATACATAAGTTTTGTTTATTTGCATAGTTTTTTGCTGACCGCACCCCCGACTCTCATTTTCTCCTCATTTAAAACGTATATATATACATATACGTTTTAAATGTGTTTATTTACAAAAAATGAATCTATTTAAAATATTAAAAGCACATAGGAAATGGAAAAATATTCGCCAGTCGAACCCTGTATGCAATTTCAACTAAAATATATAAATACTAAAATTTAAAAAAGTTGGTTATATGCTTTTAATAAGTCAGTAATTTAAAAAAAAACATTGAGGTATTATTTTAAAAAAACAAATAATAATATCAAACTGTAATAATACATTTATTCCTCACATGTTAACCAACTAAGCTCTTTCTAGTGTAGCCCGTCGTACATAGTTGTTAAGAGCTCTCCAATTAAAAACTTTTAATAAAATGAGTAATTGTTCTAGAATGCAGGTCCACTGCCTAAAGTATTTCATTATAATTAACTATACTTGTGACAGATCATCAAGAAGTGAATGGTATTTTTCTTTTCTTCGGAGCTATATACCGGCAGTCATCGATACTATCCTGCAACCAGGATTTGACACTCAAATTGAACAATTTCGCTCTGCTCCGGAAAATCGACCACATCGATACTAAATCGAAATTATTAATTAAATATGGCGTCTCTTTTTCAACCACACATAAAGCTGCCTACAAAGAAAAACTAGATCTTAATTTTCCAAGATTACTTTGCTCCTCAGATTCGTGTACTCTACTTCTAACCAGAGATGGGACAAAATTAGTTAGAACTAAAGTTTCCATGGATACGACCCTTATTCATGAATGAATCATTGATAAATAGATATCGTCTCCATGGCAATGTTAGCTATTAGTTTCATAGTTGACCAACTCTGGTATCTTCTTCGCAGATCGGGATCAAACTCCTCATATTCTTTAATCACCTCTTTTCCCTAGGATATGAGGATATTATTTAATATGTTATCATGT
>NW_027113321.1:29189-29505 GCF_000696795.3 Halyomorpha halys | reverse complement strand
AGAGGTGTCCCGCGATCATTTATCTCACGCTAGACGATTTGTACTTTTTCTTTTTATATCATTGGATGTCATGATGAAAAAATGTTTATCATTACATTTAATGCAATTTCATTTTTTAATAATTTATTTATTGATATTTACAACTGTATACATATATACACATCAAGTAAATTAGCTGTACGTGATATTATGACATGATAAAAACATATGGAGATTCTACTCATTGATAGAACTCCAAAAACATTTCTAAAGGAGAAGATCTCGAGACCATCTTCTTTTCAGACGTCTAGGAGGATTATTAGGTAGTGAAGGAGAA
>NW_027113321.1:28371-29139 GCF_000696795.3 Halyomorpha halys | reverse complement strand
TTTAATCACCTCTTTTCCCTAGGATATGAGGATATTATTTAATATGTTATCATGTGTTTTCTGCTGATTAGTCTTTGGGTACTTGTCTGTGTAGGTGACAGGCAATCATGAGCGCTGTCGGTGGCAGATATGAGAAACACTAACCCGTAACTGTTCTTATCATTTCTTTTTACTTGGTTGATTAATTACTTGCGTTGTGTTTTTTTTTTGTGACTTTGTATCTTTTCTTTTCAAGTCGTTATTTGTTGTCTCTGAATTGTTTTTGACACATTTATTCTGAGCTCTTATCAATGAAATTATAAAAAAATTGGAAACTTCCTAACATGTGAAAAAACATCGTAAAGTATTTCCTATTTTAGACACCCATAAGTAAGACTCCTAACCTAAAAGTAAAAGAGAAAGATGACATTGAAGATGTTAATTGTGATACGTTTGGGGAGAGAGATGGTGTGATACTAACTCTACGGACCAAATTCGAATCCGGCTGTGATAGATAATTATTTATTCTGTCACTGTCGCCGTGAGTCAACTCTGTGGGTTCGGGGAGCCCAACGTGTTCGTTACAATCTTAATTGTGAAAAAATCTGGCGGTTGAGCGTGACCATGAACCCATCACCTCCTGGTATGGCCGTTGTTAAAGATACAGCACTTTCTTACAAAGTATTGGACAGATTTTCATATGTTTACTGTAGATTGGAATTATATATTTTGACAATTAAATCTTCAGTAAATTAGCTCTAAATATTTTGTTTAATATAAAGAAAATTA
>NW_027113321.1:22822-23140 GCF_000696795.3 Halyomorpha halys | reverse complement strand
CTTTTTAGAAAGTTTGATTCTATTAATTTTTTTTAAATTGTTGATGTGAAAAAACTTCCAAAATGCATACAATCTATATATATTTTTCATTGTACAACGTTCACAACGGACAATTGTCCCATACTCATGCATCTTTACAATCCTAAAATTAAGTTATTCTTATCAAAACATTTTATCTTTGTTATATATGTGTATTTCTAATTCTTGTAACTATATTTACTCCATACTTGTCATATTTTCAATTTCCATATTGAAATCATGTCATCTATATAATCATAGTTGGAAATCGTTTTAGACTATATTATTTAAATTATTATC
>NW_027113321.1:20509-22018 GCF_000696795.3 Halyomorpha halys | reverse complement strand
AGATTAAAACTATAATTTTTGAAACAAGAAGCTTTGACACTTACCTGCTTAAGTAAAATAAACTCAGTTTTACATAGAGATTAATCCTTGAGGTCCACACTTAATTATAAGATTAGTACTAGAGCCTAATGGGAAAAAAAAGTTATTTCACCCCATTTTTTATTACTGCAATGAAAACTATGTATAGTTATTAGTCAAAATTGATGAGTCTGCTAGTATAGTTAGGAGGAATAAAAAATGGCGCTGTCAAAATGATGAAAAAAACTAATTTTTCATTCGGAGCTCTATATCTTAAAAAGTAACAACAGCACAAGAAAACCTAAGAGAACGTCATTTAAAGAATAGTAAATTTGCTTAAATATGAGCCCTAATAGAGCTATTTACTTTCAATACCTCCCGAAAAACATTTTTTTTTTTTTTTTTAATAATGAAAAATATGTTAAAAATCAGTAGTTAGTGAATTTATTGTGCGAAATCTTAATTAAATGGAGAAATATTTCTTTCTCTTAGCATGTTAAAACGATAGATATAACATGGTCGAGGGTCTGTTAACTAGGCCTGCTAAATGGCTGAGCTCGTCACCATTTTGTTTGTTGTGTTACGTTACTTGCTCGTAGTTTGTGTTTTGATTATGTCAGTATTGTTTTGGTGTTTTTAGAATTAATAAAGCAATGGATAAAAATAATAATATTGTAATGACAGTTGTCAATTAGTTCATCTTGATTCTCTACCTCACATGTTAGAAGATCAACAAGGCACTCTAGTGGCCAAACGTTCACACAACTTCCACTTTTCACTCAACCTAGGCCTGTTGTAATAAATTACTTTAATAAAAAATCAAAAATTTGGAAGTAAACAATAACATGAAGTTTTGGAAGGAAAGATTATAAAACAAGTAAGTTGCTCAAAAAATCCGCTAGGAGCACTTATGTATTTAACATGACTTTATATAGGGCTGCTCACAATCCTATACTTATAACATTTAACATGGTAAAACATTTTACATTTAATACAACATCATGAATACCCCTATTATCTGAGGAACCATGCGACGTACATAATACAACTTCTAGTCTTCTAGCACTCAAATTAAAGCTATGATCTCGGACAATAATGAATGTAAACAGGTCTATTAGGACTTTTATTTTAGAAAATTTACTCTCCTTTAAATAATGTCCTCTTAGGTTTTCTATTGTTGTCGGTAATTTTAAAGATATAGAGCTCCTAATGAAAAATTATTTTTTTTTTAACGATTTGAACCAGCCGCCATTTTGTATTCCCTCTACCTATACTTGTCTGATTCATCAATTTTGACTAGTAATTATACATAGTTATCAGTAAAGTAATCATAAATTGGGGTGAAGTAACTTACTTTTTTTTTCTCGTGTGCTCTTGTACTAGATGTTCTTGGATGGCAACAATGAAAGAATTATTTTTAGTGGGAAAAGGATCACTCTTATTATTTATTATAGTCAATTTTTAATTATATATACACTGTGCCCCCTTGAC
>NW_027113321.1:17709-19445 GCF_000696795.3 Halyomorpha halys | reverse complement strand
TAAAATAAACTCAGTTTTACATAGAGATTAATCCTTGAGGTCACACTTAATCATAAGATTAGTACAAGAGTCCAATGGGAAAAAAAAAGTTATTTCACCCCATTTTTTATTACTGCAATGAAAACTATGTATAATTAATAGTCAAAATTGATGAGTCTGCCAAGTATAGTTAGGGGGAATAAAAAATGGCGGCTGTCAAAATGATGAAAAAAAATTAATTTTCCATTTGGAGCTCCATATCTTTGAAACTACCGACAACATTAAAAAACCTAATAGAACATCAATTAAAGTAGAGTACATTTGCTTAAATATGAGCCCTAATAGAGCTATTTACTTTCAATACCTGCTGAAAAACAGTTTTTTAAAAATAATGAAATATATACTAAAAATCAGTAGTTAGTGAATATCTTGTGGGAAATATTAACGGGTATTCTTGAACTTTACTTTTACGTGTTAAATGGAGAAATATTTCCTTCTTTTAGCATGTTGAAACGATATAACATGAAACATGGCTGAGAGTCTGTTACTAGGCCTGTTTAATGGAGAATGACGTCTCGAAACAGATCAGCTGAATATGTCACCGTTTTATATTTGTTGTCGTGTTAGGTTACTTACTCGTAGAGTGTGTTTTTTTTTTCTTGTTTTTTTTGTTTTGGACTTTTGCTCCATTAGGAGCTCTTATACATTTACCATTTAACATAACTTTAAATAGGGCTGCTCACAATCCTATACTTCTAACATTTAACGTTGTAAACATATTACATTTGACACAACTTCATGAATACCCTTAGTATATTAGAGACAGCCGTACGAATAGCAGCTGTTCTATACTTATAAAATTTAACATGGTAAAACATTTTACATTTAACACATCATGAATACCCCTATTGATGAGAGTCTGTTAAATGGAGAATGACATAACGCAACAGACCAGCTAAGCTCGTCACCGTTTTGTTTGTCGTGTTAGGTTACTTGCTCGTAGTTTATGTTTTGATTGTGTTAGTATTGCTTTGGTGTTTTTATAACTAATAAAGCAATGGATGACAATAATAATAATGTAATGACAGTTGTCAATTAGTTCATATTGATTCTCTACCTCACATGTTAAGGCACTCTAGTGGCCAAACTTTCACACAACTTCCACTTTTCACTCAACCTAGGCATGTTGTAATAAATTACTTTAATAAAAAAAAAAAAAGAAAAAATCAAAACAATAACATGAAGTTTTGAAAGGAAAGATTATAAAACAAGCTGCTCAGAAAATCCAGTAGGAGCTCTTATGTATTTAACATGACTTTATATAGGGCTGCTCACAATCCTATACTTATAACATTTAATAGGGTAAAACATTTTATATTTAACACATACAGATGTCTATTGGCACTCAAATTAAAGCTATGATCTCGGACAATAATGAATGTAAACAGGTCTATTAGGACTCATATTTTAGCAAATTTACTCTCCTTAAAATAATGTCCTCTTAGGTTTTCGGTAATTTTAAAGATGTAGAGCTCCTAATGAAAAATTAATTTTTTTAAACGATTTGAACCAGCCGCCATTTTGTATTCCTATACTTGTCTGATTCATCAATTTTGACTAGTAATTATACATAGTTATCCGTAAAGTAATCGAAAATTGGGGTGAAATAACTTACTTTTTTTTTTCGTGTGCTCTTGTTGTGATGTTCTTTGGATAGCAACAATGAAAGAATTATTTTTAGTGGGAAAAGGATCACT
>NW_027113321.1:15787-16865 GCF_000696795.3 Halyomorpha halys | reverse complement strand
TTAAAAATGGCGGCTGTTTCAAAACCTTTAAAAACATTGATTTTTCATTCGGAGTTCTATATCTTAAAAATTACCAATAACACTAGAAAATCTAAAAAAAAAACAACATTATTTAAAGTAGAGTAAATTTGCTGAAATATTAGCCCTAAAAGAGCTATTTACGTCCAATAGTTCTCGAGATATAGCTTTTTAAAAAGCAATATTTCTTAAAAATCTACTGAAAGATTAGTAGTTAGTTAATTTATTTTGAGAAATCTATATCTCAGGAACTATGTGACGTACAGATAGACATCTACTAATAGACATTAGCACTCAAATTAAAGCTAGTTTAATGAGCTATAAAGTATTATTATGTTTATTTTCGTAGGAATAGTAGTTTTCATGATATATGCTAAAATAAATTGTTCAGACAATAAATTAACTCACAAAATGTTAATTTCTAGTTGTTCACATAAAATGTTGGATTTTTGAAAAAATATATCTCTAGATTCATAAGAAGCACATATGTCTAACATGTGAGCCAACACTCAAAATAATAGAAATTTAACTTACTATACAGTAGTTAAGACACTTATCTTCGTAGGAGTAGTAGTTTTTAAGATATTCACATATGAATATAAATTTGGCAAATGCAAATTTGTCCGAACAACTATAAATCAAATTATTTTAGCAAATTTAATGTAAACTATTACTCCTACGAAGATAAAAATCATAAACTACGTTATAGCTCATTAATTAACTATCTTTAATTTGAGTGCTAATAGACATCTGTACGTCAAATGGTTTGTGAGATATACATTTTTGAAAATAAATTCACTAATTATTGATCTTTCAGTACGTCCCATACATTTTTATGAAATGTTGTTTTTTAACAAGCTATATCTCGAAAACTATTTAACGTAAATAACTCTATCAAGGTTCATATTTTAGCAAATTTACTCTTCTTTAAATGGCGTTCTCTTAGGTTTTCTAGTGTTGTTGGTAGTTTTTAAGATATAGAGCTCCGAATGAAAAATTAGTTTTTTTTATCGTTTTGAAACAGCCGCCATTTTTTATTCCCCCTACCTATACTTGGCAG
>NW_027113321.1:13739-14320 GCF_000696795.3 Halyomorpha halys | reverse complement strand
TTTACTGTAAACTGATCTACTGCTGTGACTAGTATTTCTCTAGTTTGATCTCACATCGCTGTCTAATGGTGAATTTGTTTAACGAGTCACTGGGGAAGATATGAGAGGGGGAATTCGGGAGAGTGAATTTGTCGATCAAATGAAATAAAAATTGTGAAATGGAATGGACAGGGGGGGAGGGAAAGAAAAAAAAGAATAAATTGAAATCTTTGTATTTGGTATGTATACTGAAATTTGTAATTGTAAAAGAAAACTGTGGGAAAAAAAAAATGTTTTCTTTGTATTTTATTATACTATGTAAAATATATGTAATTTATATATGTCCGATCACGAATTAATAAGTATGCTGTGTAATGTAGCAACCCGATGTATTTGGGCAGCATGAATGAAGTATTTCTCTCTCTCTATTTTTGTATTTATAGATAGAAACAAAGATGACTACTGAAAAAAAAAACAGTTGTCAAATTTGTTTCAATTGGACAGCCCTGACGAAGCCCTGCAAAGTGGGGCGAAACGTTTGCACAAATTAAATAGTTTCATTACTATTTGAGTTTTTTAAGTTTCTTTTTTTTTTTTTTTTT
>NW_027113321.1:11106-11514 GCF_000696795.3 Halyomorpha halys | reverse complement strand
AATAAAAAAAAAATTTTGATTACAATTTAATTTTTTGTGTTATTTTTTACAATTTCAAGTTCTATCGGGCTTAAAAAAACACCCTATATATGAGGAAATACATTTGAACAGGTAGAGAGATTTAAGCATTTAGCTTCAAAGTTAAATAGAAAAAACAAATTTGATGAGGAAATAAAGGCGAGGTTAAATGCGGGAAGTGCTTTAGCATTCTTCAATCCTCTCAATTGTACCTGAGGATGGCTTGTTAGGCCGAAACGTTATGAAAACAATACTAAATATTGTTGCTTAAATATTTCAATTAATTACTAAAACGCAATAATGGTTTTCATTAAATTATTTTTATTAGTAAAACTTATTACGATTTAGAAATAAGTTTATTTATCTAGACCTCTTGATGACATCAGTGTT
>NW_027113321.1:10679-11056 GCF_000696795.3 Halyomorpha halys | reverse complement strand
TGTCGGTTTTAGGCGCTTCACTCCCAAATTCAACCCAGCCAATACAGATAACCAACACTTGCGCATGAGCGAATTTGCCAACAATTGACAAATGTATGGCAGCACTTTCATAGTTGCTGACTGGAGAGCTACAGTTTGCCAATTCCTGCCCTGGACGATCATGGATGATGGGCATTGTCCAATACACCACTTTTTTTTACATGTATGCAGTTCTCGAGATAAGTATGGATAAAACATAATATATTGTTAGCGATATAGAGGATAACAATTTCGGTGATATAGATATAGGGTCTTTTTTTAAGCCCGATAGAACTTGAAATTGTAAAAAATAACACAAAAAATTAAATTGTAATCAAAAATTTTTTTTTTATTCGAAA
>NW_027113321.1:10196-10537 GCF_000696795.3 Halyomorpha halys | reverse complement strand
ATTTCTAGCCTTGATCAGGGCCAAGAACAAAAAAAAAGATAACTTCCAATAAATAGAAGGATAAATAGAATGATTAGAAAGTAATTAACATTATAGGTACATAAATAGTGTTGACAGACATTACTATATGTTTTATAAGATGATAGAGACTGTATGAGAAAAGAAATATATACATAATATATAAATATATGTAAATCTAGTTAGTAAATATATGAAACAATGGAAATTAATAAAAACAAAGTAATGAAAGTAGTGGAAAATAAAACGTATATAGGTAATTAAATATGTAAATAAAATAACATAATTAATGAAATAAAATTATATAATGGAACTATGTTTCT
>NW_027113321.1:3402-3956 GCF_000696795.3 Halyomorpha halys | reverse complement strand
TTTATTTATTTATTTTTTTTATACACATAGTTTGATTATGTTCATTTTCTTTATCCTTCTGTTTGTATATATTTTAAGAGAGATTTTATTTATTTTTATGTACTGTTTTCATTCTTATTTTATTTTATTTTAGTATGTATGTGATCATTCATCACTATTACCTATTGCCCACAACGGTGTGGCAGATTGTAATATCTATCAATAAATTAAGTTCGATTATAAAAAAAAAATTTCTTAATCTAAACTAGATTTTCATATATATTTTATTATCTGTTCTTTCCTCTTACTTAATTTCAATATTAATCCTCTCATACAGCCTCTATCTTTTTATAATACTTAAATTATTCATGTCTATAAACACTATTTAAGTACAAGCATAATGTTAGTTATTTTCTTATTTTCCAATCATTCTATATATCTTTTTATTCATTATGGTTCTTATTTTGTTTTTTGTTCTTTGCCCCTGGTGAAGGCCTGAAATTCTGGCCGAAACGTTGGCCGAAAAGTGTTTAGTTATTTGTGTTCTGTTCTTCACGACCGCGCCACTGAACCAT
>NW_027113321.1:0-992 GCF_000696795.3 Halyomorpha halys | reverse complement strand
TATTGTATTTAATGTTGGGTGGGTTCTAATATTTATTATGTTTATTGTTTGATTTTTATGGCGTTGCATCGGTTTACCGTTATTATGAATTTTTTATATATTATATTTTATTTTGGAACCCTCCTGCGGTCTACCTAGCTTCATAAATTGGGTACCCTTAATTGGGTAAAAATCTGGCGTTCCAGCGTTTTTCTGACCAAATCACCTTCTTGCACAACCGTTGGTATAGTAACCCACTGACCCTTCATGGGTTGTCGTGGTACATATTTTAATTTTAATTTATTTTTTATTTTAATTAGGTATGATATAAAATAGATCCACCAATGATTTTCTATATTATTGTTTTATTATTATTATTTTTTTAATTTATTATATTTCGATACTTTGGAATATCTATATTTTATAAATATAATACCGCTATCTATGTTGTTAGCCGAAATGGATATCTATATTTTGATTCCGATATCTCGTCCATTGTGCTAAATACATTTCCACTTACTCCATGACTAATACAACTAAAGTTTCTCTCTCTTATGGTAATTATAACTTTTCTACTATTACAGCACTTACTAGACAAACGGTCTTAACTTCCAATCCATTACAAAAGACTGACTACATGACTATAATTAGGCCAATCTGGACATACGGAGTTAAGCTTCGGGGTTCCACTAAACCTTCGAATTCATCTCGTATCCAATCCTTACAATCCAAAATACTTCGTAAAATCCTAAATGCTCCCTACTTTGTCACAAATAAAATCATCCGCAAAGACCTTAATGTTCCATAAGTAACCGATCTAGCCCGAGCCAGATATCAATCCTTCCATTATAAACTCCCTAACCACCCAAGCCCACTAGTTTCTAACCTTGCTTCTTCTTCCATTCCTGAAAATCCTCTAAGGCGCCTGAAAAGAAGATGGTTTTGAAACCTTCTAATGTAAAAATTAGAGTGCTACCAAAGGGTGGTTTCTCTACATACTGTATCTCATCATT
>NW_027113320.1:2517-3341 GCF_000696795.3 Halyomorpha halys | reverse complement strand
ATAAGAAACTCTTAATAACTATGAAACAAAGCAATATCACGACAACTATAACAAATATAAACTAAAATATAATTGTTTTATTGAAGAAAATTTAAAAATAGAATATCGATATATTATTTTGATAATTGCATATTTTTTTCGATATTTTACATTGTTGTAATATCGATATAGAATATAAACAATATTCGGATATTGTTTTATTGAAAAATCGATATTTTGTTTAAAATGACTAAAATATTATATAGAGATTTTAAAATAGGAATATCGATATTTTATTTTGATAAATACATATTTATTTCGATATTTTGTATTATTGTAATATCGATGTGGTTTATAAGAACAATATTCCGATATAATTTTATCGAAATATCGATATATTGTTTAAAATGACTGAAATAACATATAGAAATATTAAAATAGGAATATCGATATTTTATTTTGAAATTACATATTTATTTCGATATTTTACACTAATTTAATATCGATATGGAATATAAGCAACGATATTCCGATATTATTTAATCGAAATATGTATATTTTGTTAAAAAAGACTAAAAAATTGTATAGAGATTTTAAAATAGGAATATCGATATATTATTTTGATAATTACTTTTTTATTTTGATATTTTACATTGTTGTAATATCGATATGGTATATAAGAACAATAATACGATATTATTTTATTTGAAATATCGATATATTGTTTAAAATGATTAAAATAACATATAGAAATATTAAAATAGGAATATCGGTATTTTATTTTTATATTATATACTTATTTTGATATTTTACACTATTGTAATATCAATATGGTATATTAGCAA
>NW_027113320.1:0-1022 GCF_000696795.3 Halyomorpha halys | reverse complement strand
ATCCTTTGATAATACAATATCGGAATACTTTTACTAACGTTAGAAATAAATAATTATAAAAATGTCAAATATCGAAATGAATATGATGAATAAACAATATTAAATATCGCAATACTATTATTAATTTTCTTTAACAAAATATCGATATTTGGATTAAATAACATTGGCATATCTTTGCCATATTATGTTTTGGTACGAATATTTCCTCCTGAATATATGATTATAGATATATTACATTGGAGTGTATATTATCAATATTTCTTGTATTATTTATATATACTTTTAAGGTGCGACCTTTAGAAACCGATATTTCGATATTATAGAAGGAGAATATCGATATTCCGATATTATCGGTTACTCGATATCGATATCAAAATATCGGATATCGGAGACAAAATATCGATATTTCGATAATATCGATATCGATATCCCATCCCTACCTCACATTAGAATGCCGGTTGAGTTAATGTTAGTAGACTGTATTTCAATTGAAGGACTTGAAAGTGAAAGAAAATTAATTTATTTATAGGGTTGCGGACAAAGAACAAGAAAAATCTAACCAAACAATATACTAAATCTATGGTATAATTACAGGTTATGAAGGGATAACTGAAAATAAACATTATAATTTTGAAGTGAGGGCGGCGAAGATGGCTTATTAATTCGTAGTTGTGCAAATTAAATAACATAAAAATCAGTGAAGACTAAAATAACTTTATTCTAACATATTTACAAGAACTACATGTTACTGTTACTGTTACTTAGTCTCTATCTTCTCTCTTAGCTATCTAGTCTAGGAAATATATATGAACACTTGAGAAGAGGGGGTAGGAAGAATAATGAAATAGGAGAATAATAATTCAGATAATGTAGGAAATTAGGCGGAGCCTAGAGAGCCTATGAAATTAGAAGTAAATATCTGGGAGGGGGGAAAAGGCATGATTAGAAAGAGGGTGGCCAGACTTCCAAGAAATTGGGAGTAATGTACCTTGACCTAAGGACTCGTGAGAACTGACTTACAT
>NW_027113319.1:2742-4020 GCF_000696795.3 Halyomorpha halys | reverse complement strand
TTAAATTATAATTAAATTTATTTGAAATTATTAACCATTTATCATTGTTTGTAGCAATAAAAATGAATAAAAAATAAAAAAGAATAAATATTCTTAAATTAATGATCTACCAGAAGAGTTTCTAGAACTAATATGAAATTGGTGAATGACACAATCTTTCTTGTTTAAATATAACAATTTATTTCACATACAACAACAACGACATTTCGGGATTATCCCCCATCTTCAGATTGAAAACCAAATTAAACAAAATTTAAACATATGCTTACAACATTACTACTATATCACATTAATCATTAAACTATTCATAAACTAGTTAGTTGATTAACTATTTTATATATCATGTATAATTAACTCCTTAATTTGTCAATACATGCTAATATTGAAACATATTATTGTCAATTATTAAATAAATAACGTTTATCATAATGAAAGATTACCTTCAGGAAAGTAATTATTCTCCTTGAAAAATGTATAATAGCTGATATTATAAAAAGTTTTTTATTTAATAATTGACAATAATATGTTTCAATATTAGCACGTATTGACAAATTAAGGAGTTAATTTTACATGATATATAAAACAGTTAATCGGGTAACTAGTTTATGAATAGTTTAATGATTAATGTGATATAGTAGTAATGTTGTAAGCATTAAACATATTTTGTTTAATTCGGTTTTCTAGCAACCTGAAGATGGGGGATAATTCCGAAACGTCGTCGTTGTTGTTGTATGTGAAATCAATTGTTATATTTAAACAAGGAAGATTGTGTCATTCCCCAATTTCATATGAATTAATATATAATATGGGGAGTGTGGTATCTCAGTGAGTAAGGCGCTGTACTACTAACTCCGAGGACCCAGCCTTTACAAAGTGGGTACCCTCAATTGGGGAAAAATCTGATGGTTGAATTCGATCTTGAACGAATCATCTCCTTGGGCCGAGGGAGGAGGGGAAAACTTGATCCCCACCATGGTTAGAATAGGTGGGTCACCTGTAGATGACCCCTCCGTATGTCAGAAATAACAAGGAAGGTCATTAAAAAAAAAAAAAGAAACCTCCTTACATAACCGTTATTCAAGAAACAGTACTTCCTCACAATCTACTGGATCCCTGACGCTTCATGAGTCGTATTGGTACAGAATGTCAGTTAATATATACTATGAGAAACTGTATAATTGAGTAAAGAAGAGAAAAATATTTTCTTAGGTTCAAACAGCTAAAATATACTATGAAAAATTGTATAATTGAATAAAGAAGAGAAAAATATTTTCTTAG
>NW_027113319.1:0-397 GCF_000696795.3 Halyomorpha halys | reverse complement strand
TCACCTCACATCAAAATTTAAAAATGTTTTGCAGGCTATTCTGCCCATGTCAAAAACACCTTATTTTTTTAAAACTTCATTAATTTTTAAAACTTTTAATTTTAGATTAAACAACACTATCACTATCATATAAACAAATGACTTGGGTAGAATAGCCAGCAAAACATTTTTAAATTTTGGTGTGAGGTGAGAATTTATATTTAAAGATTGTCCTTGAGGATGGCCGAATTGGCCGAAACGTTGGACTATAGATATAATAAAGAGTGTTGAGAATAAACAAGGATACAATATGATTTATTTAATAAATAAATACCAGTCTCAAGAAATTGAAAACATTATATTTAAATTAAAAATAACCTACTGACTGCCCTACAGTTTCATTTAATGATGTTACTCT
>NW_027113318.1:0-4414 GCF_000696795.3 Halyomorpha halys | reverse complement strand
TATTATGTGCATATTCAATACAGTTTTCTTACTCGGCTGGAAAGTTAATAAAATTAAAAAACCTCAAATTACTTCTAAAGTAACAAATCATAATTTTTAGTCTCTATATTTCAAAAGCTTAGAAATATTTATTGAAATCTTTTGACTTGTCATTGAATTTCAACTTACTGCTTCATGCATTTCATTTGTTTCTGTATTTTAGGATAAGATGGAATGTTTATTAGGAGACGTTAGGAAACAACAATAGCAGAATCACAATTGTTTTAACTTCTGAAAATGAAAGCAAATAATTAGCATACTTTACCTTATACAATTTAGAAAACTAATGAAATAAGTATTTACACCAGTTACTACTTCAAACCTATAATTCTGTGTAGCTACAACATCTTTAAGATATCTGTCTTAAAAAAACATATATATCTTTATGAAAGCAATAAGTTATATAATTCAGATAAGTAAATTTACCAAAGGTGGAAAGTCTCATTGAGATTAGTATTTCAAAACCTAGATTAGGAATTTGACAACATTACGAGAATTCAACAGCTGTGTTTACTAAAGAAAAAAAGAAGGAAAATTTAAAATTATCAAAGGTTAACTCACATGCTTTGAAATTTATTTTTGTTTTATACCTCAATTTAGCAGTCCTAATACCTCTATATCTTTAAAATAATAATTTATTGTTAATAATTAATCACCTTAATTAACCATAAAGACAAGATTATAATTTTGTTGTAATGCTATATTTACAAAAAAAATATCACTTGAGAAACTACCCATTTGCAGCAGTCCAATGATAGGTATTTGTTAGGAAGTTCCGAGAGCACTTTGGCACTTAGATTACTTTGGGGCATTTTTGGGATCAATCAAAGACAGGAGTGGATGATAGCTATTGTACTATAGAAATAACATAAGAGTACACTCAAATAAATGCAGATAAAGAATTCATTAAATCAAGAAGACAAAATTATGATAAAATTAGTTATGTTAATGAAATAAATTAGAACTATTAATTAATATAAAAATAAACTTCATTTTTGAACCAATACCCTTTATACATAAAGGAAATAAAACTTTTTCTGGTTTGTAAAAAACTACTTACAACATAAAACTAGGCAACTTTTGAGATTTTGTGTAGATATTTGGCAGCTGCTTTAAAAACTAGACAGACTGAATTATTTTTGACAGACTGAGTTTTGATCCAAAAATCCAGTCTCTGGCAATAACAATCAGTGTGAAACTCTCTCACAAGTCGTGATACATTATAGTTTGATTTAATGTTATTTTATTATTGCAGTTTCATACATTTCTGTTCCAATTTATATTCACTGCATTGTCAAGTTTGTTCAAAAGTTAGCATCATAAAAGGGCCAAAATAAATTATGATTTTCAACAATAAAATTGTAGTCTGGTTGGGAAACCATAAAGCAAAGTTGCTAGGAATTATACATATCCAATCTCAATGCATCTCTACATGCTGACTATAAATAGTGAAATATTATTCAGAACTTCCCTCTATTAAAGAAAGTTTGAATCATCCATTATGATATTTTCTATAAACATCATCCTTCCAAATTTTGTCATTTTTCAAGTACATGAGACATGTCATAATGAGCATGTAGTATGTTATCCTGCTGTGAAATAGTCATAGTGAAGCACCCATTTTAAATAGAAAAACAGACTTAATTCAGATATTCATTCATTTAGAAATGAATTTTTTTTCAATATTCAATCAAGATTTCCTAAAATTTTTATTAATTGTAAAATAAGCCTAATTTACTTTTCTTGTTTGTATCGTAAACAATTTAATTTTAGTTTTTTAGTTTTCTAGTTAGATTCATTTTCAATTAATAGATATCAATCAGGTTGAGGAAAATCATTTGAAGGACATTACATCCACAATTGTTTAATATATAACAATAAACATTTCATAACAATTTACATTATATATTTTTAAAATATTTTCCTTGATTTATTAGCCATTTTCAAACATAATTCTTTTCAATCTAGCCTAATTATTAAAATATACAACTCAATCATCTATACAACTCAAGGAAGTATTTATTGTAATTATTTTTAAAAGTTTTTATTTTAATCTCTTTTTTCAGTTTTATTCACATGGTCATTTTTTTGAAGCTTTTAGGTCTAAAATATATAAATTAATATTATACCATAAATTCCTTTTTAAAAACTGTATCACTGTTTAAATTTATAGAAGCTCAAAGGTTTTTTCTTTATTATTAGGATTTTTTTTTTACTTTTTTAAAAACTACATTGAAAGAAAATTTTAAATTACCTTGTACTTTAGATTCTAGCAAAATATATTGGATTCTCACTATTTCCATTTTTTAGTTACACTTGGATCATTCAGAATGAGACTTCATACAAATATTTATTTGTAAAAACATTTTTAATTAATTTTTTCAATATGCAGGAAAGATTGCATAAATGTTTTATAATTATAAAATAAGCCTAATTTACTTTCCTCATTTGGTTATTAGCATGCTATATTTATTTAATTGTTATACAATTTTACTAAGAAAACTCGCAATGAACTATACTTAATAGATGTAAAATGTTTTTAAAAAAAAAGCTGCAATATTCTTTTCCATTAGGAAGTTTAAAAAAATAATATATAATTTTTATTTTGTTGTATCACAGGTAATTTTGGTTATGGGAGTGAATTATCTATAAATTGGGAATTTAAAAAAACTTTGAAACTTCTTAAGGTTTAAAATTCTTTAGTGTCTACCAAACTATCAATAAATTATTACCTTTTTTTTATAACTTCGCTCATTTTCTAAAAAAGTAAATGTTTAAAAATGACAATATGATAAAAAATGTTGTCCATAAATCTATTTCCTTTGAAAGCCAAGCTTTTATAAAGTGAGGATCATAAAAATAAATCACTGAACTAATTGTTTAGAGACCTAGAATCATATCCATTCATTTTCTATTATCTTATCGGTAAAAATAGGAATGTCATATAATGCAACGAGTAATTGAAAGAAAAATTAATGACTAAATTAATAAACCACATAATTACAATAAATAATTTAAAATATAATGTATTTAGCAATGATCTAGGAAAAATATATAATTATAGTTTTAGTACAATTCATAAAGTTATATTTAAAAAAATAACAGTTTTTACTCTTAATTGATCCTTAATATTTATTGCCAATTTACTAATATTGAATCAAAAAGCCAAATTAGAATATCATCTGATCACAGATGTATTTTTTATGATACAAAGATTACAAAATTAATTGTAATAAAAACTGTTAGGTATGTATTTATGACAACATCAGCACAAAATTTCATAGAATGTCCATGTTATTCTCATTATAGAAACAAATAACTGAATGGCTAGGGACAAGAATGTGACAAGCTACAATTTTGAAATCAATCAGAATTTTGTGCAAAATAACCCACATTTTTTCTCTATGAAGCTATTTATTGTTTGTTTGTCTAACACTGTAATTCCAACATTCTTGCCAAAAATAATATGGAATGAGCTATTTAAAACATTAAGTAACACTTGTAGATATTTTAAAACTCATCATATTCTCATCCTAAGCCCTCTGATTAATAAAATATAAACCATAAAACTTGATACAAAAAAAAAAGAAAAAAAGAAATTGCCTCTTAACACTTACATGTTTTTCTCTAAATTCATAAAACTAAAAAAAAGTTTGTAAATACAATTATTGTTATGTGTTTTTAACGAATGAAATGACATTAAATTTTTTTTTACAATTTAAAAAAAATGTAAATATTATTTTATAAAATTATAGCTCAAAACAATTTTTTTTTTCTTTAAATTTCATGTCTCTGATTTTTATACTTTTAAATAGGTATATAAACATCAATTTATTCTTCTTATTAATTATTTTTAGATCATGTTTGTTTGATTTTATTAGAAATTAGACACTTTATTATTTATGATATGATAGATGGTTTATTTTTACCTTATTTTTAATTTTTTTATAATATATAAAAATATCATTATTCTAATAGAACTAGTCCCAGAATAAATAAAGAACATTATCATTATTATTAAACACCTCTATCTGTACCTAATATTAAAATTTATTCAAAAGAATTAATATTAAAAAATAAAAACTTCATTATTTATATAAGCAAGATAGAAATAGTGAAACTTTCATTCTCATGTAGCACTTAGTGAAACACAATGTTATGCAGTTGTTTATAAAAAAACACCTTATCTAAAGTAGAATGCCCTGTGTTAGCCAACACAAGTCAGATCTGTTCTGCTCTCTCAGTCCTTGCCTGTCCCTCTTAGAGGTTGTTATTTATTATTTGTGGGAGTGATTAATTGAGGTAACCATAATTTAACAATACAAATCAAATATTTTTGGTACTGTTAATTAATAATAACTATGTTGTAAGTTAT
>NW_027113317.1:3992-4205 GCF_000696795.3 Halyomorpha halys | reverse complement strand
GTACCGCTTGACATTTTTCTGTGAAAATATGAGTTTCCTTCCACGTAATTGTGAGTTCAATGATTTTATCCCATGTGGAATTAAATAAATTAAAATATGGTTTTAATTCTTTATGCATTCCCATGAATAAAACTAATTGGGAAGGATAATTCGCGATCGACCGCCCTTGTTCTGTTACTCCCTTGATTTCGGGGCCTAAGCTCTGAAGCTTAG
>NW_027113317.1:351-659 GCF_000696795.3 Halyomorpha halys | reverse complement strand
ACGTAAAATTACCTTTTCATTTTCGTTTACATTCAAAACTCTGTGTATAGGCATAACTTTATGTTGTATTCGGCAGCCTGTACCGCACACCATCAAGTAAATTATCCGAAATGATTTAGGTGGACGATATGTTCCGAGTAACCTATGCAATTGGAGGTACTGCCATTATGTAGTTAATTCTAGCGCTCCATGTGGCCAACAGTCAAAATTCTACTCCTCCAGCGCCTCTGTGGGGAGAAGAAGAAAACCGGGCATGAAAGAGCCATCTTTTGCCAGAAGAAATTCTTCTTTGTTCACTCATCAGTAAA
>NW_027113317.1:0-301 GCF_000696795.3 Halyomorpha halys | reverse complement strand
AGAAGAAATTCTTCTTTGTTCACTCATCAGTAAAGTCTACCATGAGTGAGTTGATTTACTGGAGTGGTTCCTAGCAGCAGAAGAGAGAGAGATATAGGAATACGGAGAGAAGAAAGTGGAGTAAGGCCACCTAGCAATACAACTATAAATTTTTGTAAAAAAAACAAAAACAATCGAAATCTAACAGGGTGGGTGCCAAATTATTTTTTTATTTGTAGCTTTAACACAATATGGTCCACAACTAAAAAATAAAATGACATCAACTATAAATAGTAGGAACAAAAAAAAAACAAAAAAAAAA
>NW_027113316.1:13495-14392 GCF_000696795.3 Halyomorpha halys | reverse complement strand
GAAGGAGTGATATCTGGTTCGGGCTAGATCGGTTACATAGCGAACATTAAGGTCTTTGTGGATGATTTTATTTGTGACAAAGTAGGGAGCATTTAGGATTTTACGAAGGATTTTGGATTGTAAGGATTGGATTCGAGAGGAATTCAAAGGTTTAGTGGAACCCCATAGCTCAACGCCGTATGTCCAGATAGGCCTTATAATTTTCATGTAAATCAGTCTTTTGTAATGTGTTGGAAGATTATACCGTTTGTCTAGTAAGTACTGTAATAGTCGAAATCGACGTGCAGTTTCCTGTATTTTCAGTCTTGTGTGAGGATTCCAGATTAGTCGTTTGTAAAATTAAGGATAAAACACAAATTCACAAAAATATTGGTTGGTTCCTCATTGTGTTTGTGGGAGAAATACGCAATTGTAATTTTATATTCACTGTAAAAACAGCTAACTTCGCTCTATCTTCCTTATTACTTGTACGATTTAGATTTTTGCTCCTTATTCATTTAGGAAATTTGATTATCTATGACATTTTCATGTATACACTACATAAAATATAAATATTTTTTAAATAATTACTCTTATTGTGCTTCGATATCAGCACTATATTGAAACAATTGAGACCTACGTACCTCTCAAAGTGTGCTACTGGATTTTTCGGGAGTGAAACAAAGGTGATATATTTTTTAGCACCTCAAGAAATTCGTAAATATAAATTCGTTTTTTTTTATTTTATTTATTTATTGTAATTTACAACTGTAAAAAATAATACAATAAGTAAATATGTCGTAGGTTTCATATACACTTGAAAGTCTTGGGAAGGAACCACCCATTGGTGGTACTTCAAGCATTAATTTAAATTAGAAGGTCCCGTGGCCATCTTCTTTTCAGACGCCTCGGAGGATT
>NW_027113316.1:0-4355 GCF_000696795.3 Halyomorpha halys | reverse complement strand
AGGTTTATATGGAATTTTGAGAATTTGGTTGGTATGAGGTCAAGGACAAAAGGACGAAGATTTAACAGTCTACATTTTCTAATTCTTATCGAAACGATTTCATGGAAGAAAGGTCGCTGACGCTGTGTAGTTTGCTTATCAGAAAAAAAAATAAAAGATACATTTTATCAATGTGATAATTGCCATGTTGC
The DNA here is from genome assembly GCF_000696795.3 of Halyomorpha halys. Taxonomy (NCBI): domain Eukaryota; kingdom Metazoa; phylum Arthropoda; class Insecta; order Hemiptera; family Pentatomidae; genus Halyomorpha; species Halyomorpha halys. The sequence continues at coordinate 4,164 of NW_027113316.1, read as the reverse complement.
GTTATGCCTTCACTATTTCAAATATTATCATGTTGTGCTGGATTAGATTCCTCTCATTATTATTAGTCTACAATGAAGAAAGACTATATTTTTCATTTTTTGAAAAATTTTCATTTAAATACAATAAAAACAAATTCTGGTAATAAGAACCAATTTTTCACTTTTTTGTATGACGCCACCATTGCATAGCACAAATCTTAGTTTCGAAGTAGACATCATAATGGTTGACAACAACTGCTAATGAAACTTCGTTAATTCAAAAATGCTTGGTTGTTTTGAAATGGCGTTCAACTGTCTATATCGTGAACACAAATAAAATTTGTTTATTGTTTTAATAGTTACGACTAGATAAGCAACAGAGCAACATGTATACAATAAAAAATGAATTTTTACATCACACCTTAACATTCACTTCGTCTATTTTTAATATAAACACTAAAATAATATTTAGGGATACTGTTGTATACTATATGTATACTAGTATCTTTATCACACTGGAAACAAATACATAACATTTAATACCGGTGAGTTCTATTGTTATTTTCTTTTATTTAATTATGCATGTAGTTTGACCAGGGATTTTTTTTATTGTTATTAACTAACATTTCTATGATTTATGGTTGATTCTACGATTAACTTATAATGTGTTTAATAGTGTTTGATTAACTTATAATTTGTTTAATAGTGTTCGATTTACATTATAATTTGTTTAATAGTATTCGATTAACTTATAATTTGTTTAATAGTGTTCGATTTACTTATAATTTGTTTAATAGTGTTCGATTAACTTACAATTTGTTTAGTAGTGTTCGATTAACTTATAATTTGTTTAATAGTGTTTGATTAACTTATAATATGTCTAATTGTGTTTGATTAATTTATACTTTGTTTAATAGTGTTCGACTAACACCTCTCCTGTTATGAGGTGGAAATAAATTAAAACAGTTTTGTACTTCTTTTCGTTCTCGAGCTTGGTTGTTGAAATACAATAATACAAGAGCCTAAGAGGAGAAAAAAGGCAGTTATCTCACCCCAATTTTTGATTACTTTAATGAAAACTATGTGTAATTACTAGTCAAAATTGATGAGTCCGTCAAGTATAGGTAGGGAGAATAAAAAATGGTGGCTGTTTAAAACCTTAAAAAAACATTAATTTTTCATTCGGTGCTCTATATCTTAAAAACTACCAACAACACTATTTAAATTTAAAAGGACATTATTTAAAGAAGAGTAAATTTGCTGAAATATTAGCCCTAAAAGAGCTATTTTCGTCCAATAGTTCTCGAGATATAGCTTTTTAAAAAGCAAATTTTCTTAAAAATCTACTGAAAGATTAGTGGTTAGTTAATTTATTTTGAGAAATCTATATCTCAGGAACTATGTGACTTGCAAATGTCTATTAACACTCAATTTAAAGCTAGTTGAATGAACTATAATAAAGTTTCTGACCTTTACCTACGTAGGAATAGTAGTTCTCATAATATTTGCTAAAATAAATTGATTTATAGTTAGTTCTATATCTTAAAAAGTTGGAACAACACAATAAAACCTAAGAGAACGTCAATTAAAGAAGAGTAAATTTGCTAAAATATGAGCCCTGATAGAGTTATTTACATTAAATAGTTTTCGAGATATAGCTTTTTAGTTTAGGATGTTGATCTTCGTAGGAGTAGTAGTTTTCATGAAATTTTCTAAAATAAATTGATTTACAGTTGTTTGGACAAATTTTCATTTGCCAAATTTATATTCATATGTGAATATGAAACTAAATTAAATAAAAACTACTACCCCTACGAAGAAAATTGTCATAAACTACTTTATAGTAAGTTAAATTTTCATATTAAGTTTTTCATAAATCAAACTTATTGTCCGATCAACTATAAATCAATTTATTTTAGCAAATATTATGAGAACTACTATTCCTACGTAGGTAAAGGTCATAAACTTTATTATAGTTCATTCAACTAGCTTTAAATTGAGTGCTAATAGACATTTGCACGTCACATAGTTCCTGAGATATAGATTTCTCAAAATAAATTAACTAACCACTAATCTTTCAGTAGATTTTTAAGAAATTTTGCTTTTTAAAAAGCTATATCTCGAGAACTATTGGACGAAAATAGCTCTTTTAGGGCTAATATTTCAGCAAATGTACTCTTCTTTAAATAATGTCCTCTTAAATTTTCTAGTGTTACTGGTAGTTTTTTAGATATAGCTCTCCCAATGAAAAATTGATGTTTTTTTAAGGTTTTAAACAGCCACCATTTTTTATTCTCCCTACCTATACTTGGCAGACTCATCAATTTTGACTAGTAATTTTACCTAGTTTTCATTAAAGTAATCAAAAATGGGGGTGAGATAACTTCCTTTTTTTCTTTCCGGTTCTTGTACTATGAGGTAATACCAATAAAAACAATCCCTGGTCAAACTACATGCATAATAAATCAAAAGAAAATAACAATAGAATTAATGTTATGTCACCGGTATTAAATGTTATGTATTTGTTTCCAGAGTGATAAAGATACTAGTATACATCTAACAGTTTCCCTAAATATTATTTTATAGTTTATATTAAAAATAGACGTAGTGAATGTTAAGGTGAGATTTTTTATTGTATACATGTTGCTCTGTTGCAAACTGTGAATAAATCGATTGAAACCAAAAGCCGGTTGGTAACGGTCAGTCGGTAGGTTGCCATCAAGCTTTATGTTGTGTTGTCTATTCTCACTGCAGTAAGATCGTTTTATATTATCTAATCGTAACTATTAAAACAAAAAACATGTTATTTGTGTTCACCACCTCCGCGTTCAACTGTAAAATCTTTGGATTTTAGACAAAGGGAGGTAAAATACTATTATAGAATAAAGAGACAAGATACTGCTATAATAGGAAGAACTCTGAAGACGAGGGCAGGACTTCAAAACGTCGTTGTAGCGTAAATAATTTAAAAATAAAGAAATATTGGAAAGATAAACAAATAAAATCACTAAATAATTATATGATACAAATTGAACCTTTTCGGATTATAAGATTGTATAGACAGAATATAAAAATTATGTTTATAATGGAAAATAAATTTTTTATTCACTTTTTCATTACGAACCCCTCCTCCCACTACATCTTACAATTTTTCTTAGATCGGTTTTAGTAATATATAGGTAACATTGTTATAGGATCAATACCGCAAAATGGGGTGACTTGAGTCCACTTTTTCAAGTATTTTTCATATTTCTCTATCAATATTGAAATTATTAAGCTGAAGTTTTTATAAAACATAAATAAATATCTCTTGCATATATTACTTTTTTAAAATTGACTGTAAGTAGTCCAGGGAATTCTTAAAAAAAAATAATAATAAATCCGGCTCGAGCCATTCCATCATCGGGTTGACTTGGACCATCTCAAGTTTTTTCACAGAAATGTTGATTTATTTCATTACTGACTCATTTCACCTCGTTTCTTTCTGTCCTTAGTCATTCGTATTGTCTACTACTACTTGGAACTATATAATTTTTTGTAATCAATAGAAACGTTTTTCAGTCAAAAAAGGGACAAAATGAAGATAAAGTTCATTGTTTATGTCCTTAGTTCCAATTAAAATAAAAATTTACCTCTTACATGATCAAAAAGTCAAGAGGATCAATTTTCAACATAAACAAACGACAATATTCTGGCATTTTGTGGAGGTAAATGATCAAAAAGAAGAAAAATATAAAAATTATTGAAAAATAAATTTATTTTACATATTTCAAATAATATTTATATAAAAATGATATCAGGCTTTTCTCTTGGTAACAGGGAGAGAAAACTATCAAAAGTTTAGCAATGAAAACTTAATGATTCACAAATTCTTTCTATCAAATTAACATGTTCTCATCGTGAACAAAACATCAAAAGTCTATGAATAAAAACCCCTCTCCCAACTTTCCAGGGAGTGTTCAGTTTTTAATTTTTCTTTTCAAAATATTACATATCTTGTACCAACTCCTCTTCATGTACATCCTTGACTCCTCTACAACAGTGATCTGCAATGGAATGATAGTTTTAAGAGCGCGAAAACGATCAAAACCAAACTTTTTTTAATAATTTCTTTATTGTTATTTACAACTGTATACACATATATACAACAAGTAAATTTGCTGTATGTGACATAGTGACATGATA
>NW_027113315.1:0-4331 GCF_000696795.3 Halyomorpha halys | reverse complement strand
ATATAATATAAATTGAAAAACATTTATAGAAAATTATTGACTTATATTGAAGTTGAGAGTAACTCTAGTCTACAATGTCACAATGTACGTAACATTGCCTTTAACATTTCTTGACGTCCACATTTTTATGATTGATAATAAAAAATCTTTTAGTTAAACAGTTCCCTACGTACTGAAAGATTAAGTCGCATTAATTAAGATAACATTATAACCTGAAAAAACAACAGGAACTAAAAAAAGCAGATGTGATTTACAGATCGTTATAAAGATTTATTAACCAAATAAAAGTGTACTAAATATAACTAACATTGCTGGTTCTCAAAACAAAACCTACACACGAGTAAAGAAAACAAATTAATATTATGGATCATTTATCACTTAGAATAGTGTCTTACAAAATTTTCGGTTGAATAGCTAATATTAGATCCTAGCTTAGTACAGATTAAACAAGTCAAATATTTGTGAAGAAATCAACAAACATTATGCTTGTTCCAAGATAAGGCAGAATTATTTCTTGGTTATTACAGAAGTTTTTTTTGGATGTAATAGGTTTTATATAAATTGCAGTACAAAATTTACTCGTTAAAATTATTATTAAAAACTTAGATTATAATTGTCAGTTACTTTAATTCATTTCAATCTAAAAACTTGAATATGTAGGTAATAACAGTCGAGGAAATTCACCTCATCGTTGTATTCAGAGAACATAGTCAAACGGTGCAATTGCAGGGGAGGATAGGGGGTGCAGAAAAAGACCCCTAATCGGTCACTCGGATTGGCAGTCATCAAAATCCAGATTGAAGTGACTGAATTGAATCGAGAACACTAGAAGACTCATACACTATTAGTCCGAATGGTGCTTATTTTTAAATGAGATTTCGAACAGTAAGGATCTTATGCAATGTCTCATTCAATTCGTAATAAACATAAAGCTTGTTTGGCCATTATTCTGGCACATGCCTACAAGAATGGAGTAAAACGCTACACATGAACAAAGACTCGAAGCCTCCGCCTTCTCAGTACCACCAGTACTCCGTTTCTAGTTTTAATGGACGCATTTTAAAATTTTCTCTGTAACTCACGAATACTATCATTACACAATCAATCTGAACGTCAATCTTCGGTTTTACTGTCATTCCAACGGACTGTGTAAGGGTCTCTTAAGGTTGGATAGTAATAAACCTTTTTAGAATTTTTCTTTGACAAAGCTTGAGAGATGGCCACGAATGTTGTCTTTAAGACTTAAAGACGTTTCGGGCATTAAGATTTTTCGAAACACGGCTTAGGAATCATAAGAAAACCTCACTTCGAAATATAATCCTGGAGTATTTAGGAATCACAAGAAATCCTCACTTCGACATATAATCCTGGAGTAATCTAATCTAGTATAATTTTGTAGGCATTGAAAAATGATCGATTCTGAAACCTCTCTTAACAGATGCTACTCCATAGCGGGCACCCTTTTTAACGGACAATCTTATTAAGGTCCATGCCAGCAAAGTAAAAATTTAATTCATTTGAATCGCTCTATTACAGAACCCTTTCAATTTGGACTAATTTTATACTCCATTGGCATTTTTTACTCGATGGTTCAAAATCATTTAATATATATGTACAAACTCAAGATTCTATAACTGATTTTATAGAATGTATTTGGATCTTAACGAAAATTTATACCTTACGAATTTTACGTACTTATGCATGTTATTTAATTACAAATTTATTCATATATCAAAATACTGAGAAGATATTTATAATTTTGAAATTAAATTCAATAAAATAGGAGTTTGTCATATTTTTGTTTCTATAATACATGAATAATTAGATAAATCATTCATTGTAGAAAATTGTGTATGCAGCTCCAACAATTCACGAATTTCTATGAACCTCTGTTGTTATGATTTTATTGTTTTTTACTTTATTTTCCCTTACGTTTTTTTCAAAAAACCATTGCTTAAGCGACGATGTGTAGAATATTGTATAATTCCATTTTTTATTCATATTTTCTTAAAGGACACTGTAACGGATAATTTACATTGTTACTGTGAATTTTCGTATTATAAAGGTTTCACTGTATTTTTATATCACCTGGCCATTAACATAGTGCGAATGTTAACAGGCATGTAATAAGTGTTGCTTTGTAAAGAATGATTTCAGATAACGTGATCCTTGGACAGTCGTTGCTGAACCGTGGTGCACGCATATGTGCCATTTTACAGTTTGTGATGTTGGAATGTAATTGTTGTAAAAAACATTGCAGCAGTAATGATTTGTTTTTCTTTTGCCACTTTTATCATTAACTCCATAAAATTAACATTATATATTTTGTACTATTTTCGTAATATAATGGGCATACCTATGGAAGGTGTAATTTAATATAAGTTATATTTAAGTCATAATAGTTCTAGAAAAGTATAACATGAGAAAAATGTTTTCACGTAATTTAAACTAAAAATTAATGATAGAAATTAATCAAATTTAACTAAGATCAAAAACAAAATATATTGAAATAAATTTAATTAAATGCAATTTAAAAAAAAAAGATTAGGTGACGAAGTTTTGATCTGTAAAGTTATAATCTTACTAAAAATTAATGATAGTAATTAATCAAATTTAAATAAGATTAGAAAAAATATATATTGAGACAAATTTATGAAATAAATTTAATAAAAACGAAAGTTAAAAAAAAGATTAGGTGACGAAATTTTGGTCTGTCCAGTTATAATTTTACTGAAAATTAATGATAGAAATTAATCAAATTTAAATACGATTAGAAAAAATATGTATTGAAACAAATTTATGAAATAAATTTAATGATAACGAAATTAAAAAAAAAAGATTAGGTGACGAAGTTTTGGTCTGTCCAGTTATAATTTTACGCTCAATGACATATCAAAGCTATGTTTTTAAAATCAATAATTGGAATCTGCAGGAGATTTTACGGGATCTCGTATCCCGTATCAGCTCTGTTTTATATTTTAAGATTTTCAGATTCTCCTATAGTATTGTAAGAGGGTTGGTTCATCGCCGTTGTACCTGAAGGAGTTTAGAAATCATCTTAGCAACTTCGAGTCTGCAGTCTGCTAATATTTTTGATTTTTATTTAATTATTAATTATAATAATTGCTAAATATTTAAAATTTTAAGAAAATTTTTGTATTAATTTCGACTAGCGATGCTTTGAAATAATTTTATGAACTTTGTAAACAAAATTCTTAATAATGGTAGATATTAACTAATATGTCTAGATCTACTGTGTTAACAGTTAACATACAACACCTTAAAAATAACAGAAAATTAACCAGCAAAGCACCCGACTCTAAATTCAAAAGATAAAAGTTGCATTTATTTTAAGGTGTTGTTACTGTAAACTTTCAGCACTTTGATAACTAGATTAAACCTGAAATGAAGGAAACCTGTATTTTCTGTTTATTTCTTTTCGAATAATATATTAACTTTTCTAGTTTTTTTTAAATATTATATGAATTAGTGTTTTTGTTTTATTATTACTTTAGTTCGAAAAGAAATTTTACTTATTTTGTTATAAATATTTGTATATATAAATTACTTCAGAATTACTTATTGCTCAAGTTAGTGGCAGACTATAATTTTTATCAGTAAATAAAAAATAAAATCTAAATATTTATAGGATGGATATCGAATCACCTGAGTATTCATGATAAAATAAAAAATATTACACTTTAAACTAAGTGCAGTATGTTAGTTCTAGGAAGATCTATTTTTTACTTATAGAAGTTTTCTGAAATTATAAATTATATCATAAGGATTATATATTAATAAAAACGAAGTTTAAAATTGCTGACAGGTCATTATAAAACCACAGAGATGTTCAGCTAATATATATTATATTTGGGCGTTAATAATTTTTTTTTTATTGTCAATTTCAAGTCTTAATGTTCAATTCATGGATCCACTTAATATGGGATCCTATCTGGAACCCCAAACTGGTGTTTTATAAACTCGTAGAGGGAAGTCCACCGCAAGCTGTTAGCTCCCAACAAAGCCCGCCCTACCTCAACACAATCCCTGGTGACCCTCCTTGAAATATGTTGTATTGTACAAATAACAATTCATCCCAACGAGCAACAAACACGGATCAAATGTTTAATACATTTGTCTAGTTAAATAGGTCATTGACAGGTGGGGAAAATATTGAAATTAATACAAGTGCTTTGATCGGGAGTTGTAATGGGTGTTTTTTTAAGCCCGATGAACTTGAAATTGTAAAAAATAACACAAAAAATTAAATTGTAATCAAAATTTTTTTTTTATTCGAAAGATCAATACGTGACATTAACATTTGAAAATGA